>NW_027525733.1:0-16283 GCF_052094955.1 Ictidomys tridecemlineatus | reverse complement strand
GTTTCATGTTCTATCTCTATGGTTTGTTTGCTGTTGATGTAGCCCTAAGCAGAGACTGGCGAGAATCACTTTCATGGAAAGGGCCTGCCAAGCTTCCAAAAAACTACGAGTTGCCTGAAATCTCAGCGAATACTTTTTCACCCAATCTTGATGAAACTTTCAGGTAATGATCAGTACACCAATCCCACTTGTCTCGCCAAATTTCGTTCTTCTAGGTAAAACCGTTCGTTGGAAGTAACCGGTTTAATTTGGAGGTTTCACTCTGTTTTCTTCTATAGGGATACATGTATTTGGAACTCTAAATCAAACACGGTTTGTGCTAGCTCTTTGAAACTTGACACAATAAAGCAGTTTCAAGATCTATCTCTATGGATTGTTTGCTGTTGATGTAGCCCTAAGGAGAGACTGGCGAGAATCACTTTCATGGAAAGGCCCTGCCAAGCTTCCAAAAAACTACGAGTTGCCTGAAATCTCAGCACACACTTTTTCACTCAATCTTGATGAAACTTTCAGGTAATGATCAGTACACCAATGCCACTTGGCTCGCCAAATTTCGTTCTTCTAGTTTAAACCGTTCGTTGGCAGTAACCGGTTTCATTTTGAGGTTTCACTCTGTTTTCTCCTATAGGGATACATGTATTTGGAACTTTAAATCCAACACGGTTTGTGCTAGCTCTTTGAAACTTGACATAATAAAGCAGTTTCAAATTCTATCTCTATGGTTTGTTTGCTGTTGATGTAGCCCTAAGCAGAGACTGGCGAGAATCACTTTCATGGAAAGGGCCTGCCAAGCTTCCAAAAAACTACGAGTTGCCTGAAATCTCAGCACACATTTTTTCACCCAATCTTGATGATACTTTCAGGTAATGATCAGTACACCAATCCAACTTGGCTCGCCAAATTTCGTTCTTCTAGGTTAAACCGTTCGTTTGCAGTAACCGGTTTCATTTTGAGGTTTCACTCTGTTTTCTCCTATAGGGATACATGTATTTGGAACTCTAAATCAAACACGGTTTGTGCTAGCTCTTTGAAACTTGACACAATAAAGCAGTTTCAAGTTCTATCTCTATGGTTTGTTTGCTGTTGATGTAGCCCTCAGCAGAGACTGGGGAGAATCACTTACATGGAAAGGGCCTGCCAAGCTTCCAAAATACTACGAGTTGCCTGAAATCTCAGCAAACACTTTTTCACCCAATCTTGATGAAACTTTCAGGTAATGATCAGTACACCAATCCCACTTGGCTCGCCAAATTTCGTTCTTCTAGGTTAAACCGTTCATTGGAAGTAACCGGTTTCATTTTGAGGTTTCACTCTGTTTTCTCCTATAGGGATACATGTATTTGGAACTCTAAATCAAACACGGTTTGTGCTAGCTCTTTGAAACTTGACAAAATAAAGCAGTTTCAAGTTCTATCTCTATTGTTTGTTTACTGTTGATGTAGCCCTAAGCAGAGACTGGCGAGAATCACTTTCATGGAAAGGGCCTGCCAAGGTTCCAAAAAACTACGAGTTGCCTGAAATCTCAGCACACACTTTTTCACCCAATCTTGATGAAACTTTCAGGTAATGATGAGTACACCAATCCCACTTGGCTCGCCAAATTTCGTTCTTCTAGGTTAAATCGTTCGTTGGCAGTAACCGGTTTCATTTTGAGGTTTCACTCTGTTTTCTCCTATAGGGATACATGTATTTGGAACTCTAAATCAAACACGGTTTGTGCTAGCTCTTTGAAACTTGACACAATAAAGCAGTTTCAAATTCTATCTCTATGGTTTGTTTGCTGTTGATGTAGCCCTAAGGAGAGACTGGCGAGAATCACTTTCATGGAAAGGGCCTGCCAAGCTTCCAAAAAACTACGAATTGCCTGAAATCTCAGCAAACACTTTTTCACCCAATCTTGATGAAACTTTCAGGTAATGATCAGTACACCAATCCCACTTGGCTCGCCAAATTTCATTCTTCTAGGTTAAACCATTCGTTGGCAGTAACCGGTTTCATTCAGAGGTTTCACTCTGTTTTCTCCTATAGGGATACATGTATTTGGAACTCTAAATCAAACACGGTTTGTGCTAGCTCTTTGAAACTTGACACAATAAAGCAGTTTCAAGTTCTATCTCTATGGTTTGTTTGCTGTTGATGTAGCCCTAAGCAGAGACTGGTGAGAATCACTTTCATGGAAAGGGCCTGCCAAGTTTCCAAAAAACTACGAGTTGCCTGAAATCTCAGCACACACTTTTTCACCCAATCTTGATGAAACTTTCAGGTAATGATCAGTACACCAATCCCACTTGGCTCGCCAAATTTCGTTCTTCTAGGTTAAACCGTTCGTTGGCAGTAACCGGTTTCATTTTGAGGTTTCACAATGTTTTCTCCTATAGAAATACATGTATTTGGAACCCTAAATCAAACACGGTTTGTGCTAGCTCTTTGAAACTTGACACAATAAAGCAGTTTCAAATTCTATCTCTATGGTTTGTTTGCTGTTGATGTAGCCCTAAGCAGAGACTGGCGAAAATCACTTTCATGGAAAGGGCCTGCCAAGCTTCCAAAAAACTACGAGTTGCCTGAAATCTCAGCAAACACTTTTTCACCCAATCTTGATGAAACTTTCAGGTAATGATCAGTACACCAATCCCACTTGGCTCGCCAAATTTCGTTATTCTAGGTTAAACCGTTCGTTGGCAGTAACCAGTTTCATTTTGAGGTTTCACTCTGTTTTCTCCTATAGGGATACATGTATTTGGAACTCTAAATCAAACATGGTTTGTGCTAGCTCTTTGAAACTTGACACAATAAAGCAGTTTCAAGTTCTATCTCTATGGTTTGTTTGCTGATGATGTAGCCCTAAGCAGAGACTGGCGAGAATCACTTTCATGGAAAGGGCCTCCCAAGCTTCCAAAAAACTACGAGTTGCATGAAATCTCAGCACACACTTTTTCTCCCAATCTTGATGAAACTTTCAGGTAATGATGAGTACACCAATCCCACTTGGCTCGCCAAATTTCGTTCTTCTAGTTTAAACCGTTCGTTGGCAGTAACCGGTTTCATTTTGAGGTTTCACTCTGTTTTCTCCTATAGGGATACATGTATTTGGAACTCTAAATGAAACACGGTTTGTGCTAGCTCTTTGAAACTTGACACAATAAAGCAGTTTCAAGTTCTATCTCTATGGTTTGTTTGCTGTTGATGTAGCCCTAAGCAGAGACTGGCGAAAATCACTTTCATTGAAAGGGCCTGCCAAGCTTCCAAAAAACTAGGAGTTGCCTGAAATCACAGCAAACACTTTTTCACCCAATCTTGATGAAACTTTCAGGTAATGATCAGTACACCAATCCCACTTGGCTCGCCAAATTTTGTTCTTCGAGGTTAAACCGTTCGTTGGCAGTAACCAGTTTCATTTTGAGGTTTCACTCTGTTTTCTCCTATAGGGATACATGTATTTGGAACTGTAAATCAAACACGATTTGTGCTAGCTCTTTGAAACTTGACACAATAAAGCAGTTTCAAGTTCTATCTCTATGGTTTGTTTGCTGTTTATGTAACCCTAAGCAGAGACTGGCGAGAATCACTTTCATGGAAAGGGCCTGCCAAGCTTCCAAAAAACTACGAGTTGCCTGAAATCTCAGCACACACTTTTTCACCCAATCTTGATGAAACTTTCAGGTAGTGATCAGTACACCAATCCCACTTGGCTCGCCAAATTTTGTTCTTCTAGGTTTAACCGTTCGTTGGCAGTAACCGGTTTCGTTTTGAGGTTTCACTCTTTTTTCTCCTATAGGGATACATTTATTTGGAACTCTAAATCAAACACGGTTTGTGCAAGCTCTTTGAAACTTGACACAATAAAGCAGTTTCATGTTCTATCTCTATGGTTTGTTTGCTGTTGATGTAGCCCTAAGCAGAGACTGGCGAGAATCACTTTCATGGAAAGGGCCTGCCAAGCTTCCAAAAAACTACGAGTTGCCTGAAATCTCAGCGAATACTTTTTCACCCAATCTTGATGAAACTTTCAGGTAATGATCAGTACACCAATCCCACTTGTCTCGCCAAATTTCGTTCTTCTAGGTAAAACCGTTCGTTGGAAGTAACCGGTTTAATTTGGAGGTTTCACTCTGTTTTCTTCTATAGGGATACATGTATTTGGAACTCTAAATCAAACACGGTTTGTGCTAGCTCTTTGAAACTTGACACAATAAAGCAGTTTCAAGTTCTATCTCTATGGATTGTTTGCTGTTGATGTAGCCCTAAGGAGAGACTGGCGAGAATCACTTTCATGGAAAGGCCCTGCCAAGCTTCCAAAAAACTACGAGTTGCCTGAAATCTCAGCACACACTTTTTCACTCAATCTTGATGAAACTTTCAGGTAATGATCAGTACACCAATGCCACTTGGCTCGCCAAATTTCGTTCTTCTAGTTTAAACCGTTCGTTGGCAGTAACCGGTTTCATTTTGAGGTTTCACTCTGTTTTCTCCTATAGGGATACATGTATTTGGAACTTTAAATCCAACACGGTTTGTGCTAGCTCTTTGAAACTTGACATAATAAAGCAGTTTCAAATTCTATCTCTATGGTTTGTTTGCTGTTGATGTAGCCCTAAGCAGAGACTGGCGAGAATCACTTTCATGGAAAGGGCCTGCCAAGCTTCCAAAAAACTACGAGTTGCCTGAAATCTCAGCACACATTTTTTCACCCAATCTTGATGATACTTTCAGGTAATGATCAGTACACCAATCCAACTTGGCTCGCCAAATTTCGTTCTTCTAGGTTAAACCGTTCGTTTGCAGTAACCGGTTTCATTTTGAGGTTTCACTCTGTTTTCTCCTATAGGGATACATGTATTTGGAACTCTAAATCAAACACGGTTTGTGCTAGCTCTTTGAAACTTGACACAATAAAGCAGTTTCAAGTTCTATCTCTATGGTTTGTTTGCTGTTGATGTAGCCCTCAGCAGAGACTGGGGAGAATCACTTACATGGAAAGGGCCTGCCAAGCTTCCAAAATACTACGAGTTGCCTGAAATCTCAGCAAACACTTTTTCACCCAATCTTGATGAAACTTTCAGGTAATGATCAGTACACCAATCCCACTTGGCTCGCCAAATTTCGTTCTTCTAGGTTAAACCGTTCGTTGGAAGTAACCGGTTTCATTTTGAGGTTTCACTCTGTTTTCTCCTATAGGGATACATGTATTTGGAACTCTAAATCAAACACGGTTTGTGCTAGCTCTTTGAAACTTGACAAAATAAAGCAGTTTCAAGTTCTATCTCTATTGTTTGTTTACTGTTGATGTAGCCCTAAGCAGAGACTGGCGAGAATCACTTTCATGGAAAGGGCCTGCCAAGGTTCCAAAAAACTACGAGTTGCCTGAAATCTCAGCACACACTTTTTCACCCAATCTTGATGAAACTTTCAGGTAATGATGAGTACACCAATCCCACTTGGCTCGCCAAATTTCGTTCTTCTAGGTTAAATCGTTCGTTGGCAGTAACCGGTTTCATTTTGAGGTTTCACTCTGTTTTCTCCTATAGGGATACATGTATTTGGAACTCTAAATCAAACACGGTTTGTGCTAGCTCTTTGAAACTTGACACAATAAAGCAGTTTCAAATTCTATCTCTATGGTTTGTTTGCTGTTGATGTAGCCCTAAGGAGAGACTGGCGAGAATCACTTTCATGGAAAGGGCCTGCCAAGCTTCCAAAAAACTACGAATTGCCTGAAATCTCAGCAAACACTTTTTCACCCAATCTTGATGAAACTTTCAGGTAATGATCAGTACACCAATCCCACTTGGCTCGCCAAATTTCATTCTTCTAGGTTAAACCATTCGTTGGCAGTAACCGGTTTCATTCAGAGGTTTCACTCTGTTTTCTCCTATAGGGATACATGTATTTGGAACTCTAAATCAAACACGGTTTGTGCTAGCTCTTTGAAACTTGACACAATAAAGCAGTTTCAAGTTCTATCTCTATGGTTTGTTTGCTGTTGATGTAGCCCTAAGCAGAGACTGGTGAGAATCACTTTCATGGAAAGGGCCTGCCAAGTTTCCAAAAAACTACGAGTTGCCTGAAATCTCAGCACACACTGTTTCACCCAATCTTGATGAAACTTTCAGGTAATGATCAGTACACCAATCCCACTTGGCTCGCCAAATTTCGTTCTTCTAGGTTAAACCGTTCGTTGGCAGTAACCGGTTTCATTTTGAGGTTTCACAATGTTTTCTCCTATAGAAATACATGTATTTGGAACCCTAAATCAAACACGGTTTGTGCTAGCTCTTTGAAACTTGACACAATAAAGCAGTTTCAAATTCTATCTCTATGGTTTGTTTGCTGTTGATGTAGCCCTAAGCAGAGACTGGCGAAAATCACTTTCATGGAAAGGGCCTGCCAAGCTTCCAAAAAACTACGAGTTGCCTGAAATCTCAGCAAACACTTTTTCACCCAATCTTGATGAAACTTTCAGGTAATGATCAGTACACCAATCCCACTTGGCTCGCCAAATTTCGTTCTTCTAGGTTAAACAGTTCGTTGGCAGTAACCGGTTTCATTTTGAGGTTTCACTCTGTTTTCTCCTATAGGGATACATGTATTTGAACTCTAAATCAAACACGGTTTGTGCTAGCTCTTTGAAACTTGACACAATAAAGCAGTTTAAAGTTCTTTTTCTATGATTTGTTTGCTGTTGATGTAGCCCTAAGCAGAGACTGGCGAGAATCACTTTCATGGAAAGGGCCTGCCAAGCTTCCAAAAAACTACGAGTTGCCTGAAATCTCAGCAAACACTTTTTCACCCAATCTTGATGATACTTTCAGGTAATGATCAGTACACCAATCCCACTTGGCTCGCCAAATTTCGTTCTTCTAGGTTAAACCGTTTGTTGGCTGTAACCGGTTTCATTTTGAGGTTTCACTCTGTTTTCTCCTATAGGGATACATGTATTTGGAACTCTAAATCAAACACGGTTTGTGCTAGCTCTTTGAAACTTGACAAAATAAAGCAGTTTCAAGTTCTATCTCTATTGTGTGTTTACTGTTGATGTAGCCCTACGCAGAGACTGGCGAGAATCACTTTCATGGAAAGGGCCCGCCAAGGTTCCAAAAAACTACGAGTTGCCTGAAATCTCAGCACACACTTTTTCACCCAATCTTGATGAAACTTTCAGGTAATGATGAGTACACCAATCCCACTTGGCTCGCCAAATTTCGTTCTTCTAGGTTAAATCGTTCGTTGGCAGTAACCGGTTTCATTTTGAGGTTTCACTCTGTTTTCTCCTATAGGGATACATGTATTTGGAACTCTAAATCAAACACGGTTTGTGCTAGCTCTTTGAAACTTGACACAATAAAGCAGTTTCAAATTCTATCTCTATGGTTTGTTTGCTGTTGATGTAGCCCTAAGGAGAGACTGGCGAGAATCACTTTCATGGAAAGGGCCTGCCAAGCTTCCAAAAAACTACGAATTGCCTGAAATCTCAGCAAACACTTTTTCACCCAATCTTGATGAAACTTTCAGGTAATGATCAGTACACCAATCCCACTTGGCTCGCCAAATTTCATTCTTCTAGGTTAAACCATTCGTTGGCAGTAACCGGTTTCATTCAGAGGTTTCACTCTGTTTTCTCCTATAGGGATACATGTATTTGGAACTCTAAATCAAACACGGTTTGTGCTAGCTCTTTGAAACTTGACACAATAAAGCAGTTTCAAGTTCTATCTCTACGGTTTGTTTGCTGTTGATGTAGCCCTTAGCAGAGACTGGCGAGAATCACTTTCATGGAAAGGGCCTGCCAAGCTTCCAAAAAACTACGAGTTGCCTGAAATCTCAGCAAACACTTTTTCACCCAATCTTGATGAAACTTTCAGGTAATGATCAGTACACCAATCCCACTTGGCTCGCCAAATTTCGTTCTCCTAGGTTAAACCGTTCATTGGCAGTAACCGATTTCATTTTGAGGTTTCACAATGTTTTCTCCTATAGAAATACATGTATTTGGAACCCTAAATCAAACACGGTTTGTGCTAGCTCTTTGAAACTTGACACAATAAAGCAGTTTCAAATTCTATCTCTATGGTTTGTTTGCTGTTGATGTAGCCCTAAGCAGAGACTGGCGAATATCACTTTCATGGAAAGGGCCTGCCAAGCTTCCAAAAAACTACGAGTTGCCTGAAATCTCAGCAAACACTTTTTGACCCAATCTTGATGATACTTTCAGGTAATGATCAGTACACCAATCCCACTTGGCTCGCCAAATTTCGTTCTTCTAGGTTAAACCGTTCCTTGGCAGTAACCGGTTTCATTTTGAGGTTTCACTCTGTTTTCTCCTACAGGGATACATGTATTTGGAACTCTAAATCAAACACGGTTTGTGCTACCTCTTTGAAACTTGACACAATAAAGCAGTATCAAGTTCTATCTCTATGGTTTGTTTGCTGTTGATGTAGCCCTAAGCAGAGACTGGCGAGAATCACTTTCATGAAAAGGGCCTGCCAAGCTTCCAAAAAACTACGAGTAGCCTGAAATCTCAGCAAACACTTTTTCACCCAATCTTGATGAAACTTTCAGGTAATGATCAGTACACCATTCCTACTTGGCTCGTCAAATTTCGTTCTTCTAGGTTAAACCGTTCGTTGGCAGTAACCGGTTTCATTTTGAGGTTTCACTCTGTTTTCTCCTATAGGGATACATGTATTTGGAACTCTAAATCAAACACGGTTTGTGCTAGCTCTTTGAAACTTGACACAATAAAGCAGTTTCAAGTTCTATCTCTATGGTTTGTTTGCTGTTGATGTAGCCCTAAGGAGAGACTGGCGAGAATCACTTTCATGGAAAGGGCCTGCCAAGCTTCCAAAAAACTACGAGTTGCCTGAAATCTCAGCACACTCTTTTTCACCCAATCGTGATGAAACTTTCAGGTAATGATCAGTACACCAATCCCACTTGGCTCGCCAAATTTCGTTCTTCTAGGTTAAACCGTTCGTTGGCAGTAACCGGTTTCATTTTGAGGTTTCACTCTGTTTTCTCCTATAGGGATACATGTATTTGAACTCTAAATCAAACACGGTTTGTGCTAGCTCTTTGAAACTTGACACAATAAAGAAGTTTAAAGTTCTTTCTCTATGGTTTGTTTGCTGTTGATGTAGCCCTAAGCAGAGACTGGCGAGAATCACTTTCATGGAAAGGGCCTGCCAAGCTTCCAAAAAACTACGAGTTGCCTGAAATCTCAGCAAACACTTTTTCACCCAATCTTGATGATACTTTCAGATAATGATCAGTACACCAATCCCACTTGGCTAGCCAAATTTCGTTTTTCTAGGTTAAACCGTTCGTTGGCTGTAACCGGTTTCATTTAGAGGTTTCACTCAGTTTTCTCCTATAGCCATACATGTATTTGGAACTCTAAATCAAACACGGTTTGTGCTAGCTCTTTCAAACTTGACACAATAAAGCAGTTTCAAGTTCTATCTCTATGGTTTGTTTGCTGTTGATGTAGCCCTAAGCAGAGACTGGCGAGAATCACTTTCATGGAAAGGGCCTGCCAAGCTTCCAAAAAACTACGAGTTGCCTGAAATCTCAGCAAACACTTTTTCACCCAATCTTGATGATACTTTCAGGTAATGTTCAGTACACCAAGGCCACTTGGCTCGCCAAATTTCGTTCTTCTAGGTTAAACCGTTCGTTGGCAGTAACCGATTTCATTTTGAGGTTTCACTCTGTTTTCTCCTATAGGGATACATGTATTTGGAACTCTAAATCAAACACGGTTTGTGCAAGCTCTTTGAAACTTGACACAATAAAGCAGTTTCATGTTCTATCTCTATGGTTTGTTTGCTGTTGATGTAGCCCTAAGCAGAGACTGGCGAGAATCACTTTCATGGAAAGGGCCTGCCAAGCTTCCAAAAAACTACGAGTTGCCTGAAATCTCAGCAAATACTTTTTCACCCAATCTTGATGAAACTTTCAGGTAATGATCAGTACACCAATCCCACTTGTCTCGCCAAATTTCGTTCTTCTAGGTAAAACCGTTCGTTGGAAGTAACCGGTTTAATTTGGAGGTTTCACTCTGTTTTCTTCTATAGGGATACATGTATTTGGAACTCTAAATCAAACACGGTTTGTGCTAGCTCTTTGAAACTTGACACAATAAAGCAGTTTCAAGTTCTATCTCTATGGATTGTTTGCTGTTGATGTAGCCCTAAGCAGAGACTGGCGACAATCACTTTCATGGAAAGGGCCTGCCAAGCTTCCAAAAAACTACGAGTTGCCTGAAATCTCAGCACACACTTTTTCACTCAATCTTGATGAAACTTCAGGTAATGATCAGTACACCAATGCCACTTGGCTCGCCAAATTTCGTTCTTCTAGGTTAAACCGTTCGTTGGCAGTAACCGGTTTCATTTTGAGGTTTCACTCTGTTTTCTCCTATAGGGATACATGTATTTGGAACTTTAAATCAAACACGGTTTGTGCTAGCTCTTTGAAACTTGACACAATAAAGCAGTTTCAAATTCTATCTCTATGGTTTGTTTGCTGTTGATGTAGCCGTAAGCAGAGACTGGCGAGAATCACTTTCATGGAAAGGGCCTGCCAAGCTTCCTAAAAACTACGAGTTGCCTGAAATCTCAGCACACATTTTTTCACCCAATCTTGATGATACTTTCAGGTAATGATCAGTACACCCATCCCACTTGGCTCGCCAAATTTCGTTCTTCTAGGTTAAAACCGTTCGTTTGCAGTAACCGGTTTCATTTTGAGGTTTCACTCTGTTTTCTCCTATAGGGATACATGTATTTGGAACTCGAAATCAAACACGGTTTGTGCTAGCTCTTTGAAACTTGACACAATAAAGCAGTTTCAAGTTCTATCTCTATGGTTTGTTTGCTGTTGATGTAGCCCTAAGCAGAGACTGAGGAGAATCACTTTCATGGAAAGGGCCTGCCAAGCTTCCAAAATACTACGAGTTGCCTGAAATCTCAGCAAACACTTTTTCACCCAATCTTGATGAAACTTTCAGGCAATGATCAGTACACCAATCCCACTTGGCTCGCCAAATTTCGTTCTTCTAGGTTAAACCGTTCGTTGGAAGTAACCGGTTTCATTTTGAGGTTTCACTCTGTTTTCTTCTATAGGGATACATGTATTTGGAGCTCTAAATCAAACACGGTTTGTGCTAGCTCTTTGAAACTTGACACAATAAAGCTGTTTCAAGTTCTATCTCTATGGTTTGTTTGCTGTTGATGTAGGCCTAAGCAGAGACTGGCGAGAATCCCTTTAATGGAAAGGGCCTGCCAAGCTTCCAAAAAACTACGAGTTGCCTGAAATCTCAGCACACACTTTTTCACCCAATCTTGATGATACTTTCAGGTAATGATCAGTACACCAATCCCACTTGGCTCGCCAAATTTCGTTCTTCTAGGTTAAACCGTTCGTTGGCAGTAACCGGTTTCATTTTGAGGTTTCACTCTGTTTTCTCCTATAGGGATACATGTATTTGGAACTCTAAATCAAACACGGTTTGTGCTAGCTCTTCGAAACTTGACACAATAAAGCAGTTTCAAGTTCTATCTCTATGGTTTGTTTGCTGTTAATGTAGCCCTAAGCAGAGACTGGCGAGAATCACTTTCATGGAAAGGGCCTGCCAAGCTTCCAAAAAACTACGAGTTGCCTGAAATCTCAGCAAACACTTTTTCACCCAATCTTGATGATACTTTCAGATAATGATCAGTACACCAATCCCACTTGGCTAGCCAAATTTCGTTTTTCTAGGTTAAACCGTTCGTTGGCTGTAACCGGTTTCATTTAGAGGTTTCACTCAGTTTTCTCCTATAGCCATACATGTATTTGGAACTCTAAATCAAACACGGTTTGTGCTAGCTCTTTCAAACTTGACACAATAAAGCAGTTTCAAGTTCTATCTCTATGGTTTGTTTGCTGTTGATGTAGCCCTAAGCAGAGACTGGCGAGAATCACTTTCATGGAAAGGGCCTGCCAAGCTTCCAAAAAACTACGAGTTGCCTGAAATCTCAGCAAACACTTTTTCACCCAATCTTGATGAAACTTTCAGGTAATGATCAGTACACCAATCACACATGGCTCGCCAAATTTCGTTCTTCTAGGTTAAACCGTTCGTTGGCAGTAACCGGTTTCATTTTGAGGTTTCACTCTTTTTTCTCCTATAGGGATACATGTATTTGGAACTCTAAATCAAACACGGTTTGCGCAAGCTCTTTGAAACTTGACACAATAAAGCAGTTTCATGTTCTATCTCTATGGTTTGTTTGCTGTTGATGTAGCCCTAAGCAGAGACTGGCGAGAATCACTTTCATGGAAAGGGCCTGCCAAGCTTCCAAAAAACTACGAGTTGCCTGAAATCTCAGCAAATACTTTTTCACCCAATCTGGATAAAACTTTCAGGTAATGATCAGTACACCAATCCCACTTGTCTCGCCAAATTTCGTTCTTCTAGGTAAAACCGTTCGTTGGAAGTAACCGGTTTAATTTGGAGGTTTCACTCTGTTTTCTTCTATAGGGATACATGTATTTGGAACTCTAAATCAAACACGGTTTGTGCTAGCTCTTTGATACTTGACACAATAAAGCAGTTTCAAGTTCTATCTCTATGGATTGTTTGCTGTTGATGTAGCCCTAAGCAGAGACTGGCGACAATCACTTTCATGGAAAGGGCCTGCCAAGCTTCCAAAAAACTACGAGTTGCCTGAAATCTCAGCACACACTTTTTCACTCAATCTTGATGAAACTTCAGGTAATGATCAGTACACCAATGCCACTTGGCTCGCCAAATTTCGTTCTTCTAGGTTAAACCGTTCGTTGGCAGTAACCGGTTTCATTTTGAGGTTTCACTCTGTTTTCTCCTATAGGGATACATGTATTTGGAACTTTAAATCAAACACGGTTTGTGCTAGCTCTTTGAAACTTGACACAATAAAGCAGTTTCAAATTCTATCTCTATGGTTTGTTTGCTGTTGATGTAGCCCTAAGCAGAGACTGGCGAGAATCACTTTCATGGAAAGGGCCTGCCAAGCTTCCTAAAAACTACGAGTTGCCTGAAATCTCAGCACACATTTTTTCACCCAATCTTGATGATACTTTCAGGTAATGATCAGTACACCAATCCCACTTGGCTCGCCAAATTTCGTTCTTCTAGGTTAAACCGTTCGTTTGCAGTAACCGGTTTCATTTTGAGGTTTCACTCTGTTTTCTCCTATAGGGATACATGTATTTGGAACTCGAAATCAAACACGGTTTGTGCTAGCTCTTTGAAACTTGACACAATAAAGCAGTTTCAAGTTCTATCTCTATGGTTTGTTTGCTGTTGATGTAGCCCTAAGCAGAGACTGAGGAGAATCACTTTCATGGAAAGGGCCTGCCAAGCTTCCAAAATACTACGAGTTGCCTGAAATCTCAGCAAACACTTTTTCACCCAATCTTGATGAAACTTTCAGGTAATGATCAGTACACCAATCCCACTTGGCTCGCCAAATTTCGTTCTTCTAGGTTAAACCGTTCGTTGGAAGTAACCGGTTTCATTTTGAGGTTTCACTCTGTTTTCTTCTATAGGGATACATGTATTTGGAGCTCTAAATCAAACACGGTTTGTGCTAGCTCTTTGAAACTTGACACAATAAAGCTGTTTCAAGTTCTATCTCTATGGTTTGTTTGCTGTTGATGTAGGCCTAAGCAGAGACTGGCGAGAATCACTTTCATGGAAAGGGCCTGCCAAGCTTCCAAAAAACTACGAGTTGCCTGAAATCTCAGCACACACTTTTTCACCCAATCTTGATGATACTTTCAGGTAATGATCAGTACACCAATCCCACTTGGCTCGCCAAATTTCGTTCTTCTAGGTTAAACCGTTCGTTGGCAGTAACCGGTTTCATTTTGAGGTTTCACTCTGTTTTCTCCTATAGGGATACATGTATTTGGAACTCTAAATCAAACACGGTTTGTGCTAGCTCTTCGAAACTTGACACAATAAAGCAGTTTCAAGTTCTATCTTTATGGTTTGTTTGCTGTTGATGTAGCCCTAAGCAGAGACTGGCGAGAATCACTTTCATGGAAAGAGCCTGCCAAGCTTCCAAAAAACTACGAGTTGCCTGAAATCTCAGCAAACACTTTTTCACCCAATCTTGATGAAACTTTCAGGTAATGATCAGTACACCAATCCCACTTGGCTCGCCAAATTTAGTTCTTCTAGGTTAAACCGTTCGTTGGCAGTAACCGGTTTCGTTTTGAGGTTTAACTCTTTTTTCTCCTATAGGGATACATGTATTTGGAACTCTAAATCAAACACGGTTTGTGCTAGCTCTTTGAAACTTGACACAATAAAGCAGTTTCAAGTTCTATCTCTATGGTTTGTTTGTTGTTGATGTAGCCCTAAGCAGAGACTGGCGAGAATCACTTTCATGGAAAGGGCCTGCCAAGCTTCCAAAAAACTACGAGTTGCCTGAAATCTCAGCACACACTTTTTCACCCAATCTTGATGAAACTCTCAGGTAATGATCAGTACACCAATCCCACTTGGCTCGCCAAATTTCGTTCTTCTAGGTTAAACCGTTCCTTGGCAGTAACCGGTTTCATTTTGAGGTTTCACCCTGTTTTCTCTTTTAGGGATACATGTATTTAAAACTCTAAATCAAACACGGTTTGTGCTAGCTCTTTGAAACTTGACACAATAAAGCAGTTTCAAGTTCTATCTCTATGGTTTGTTTGCTGTTGATGTAGCCCTAAGCAGAGACTGGCGAGAATCACTTTCATGGAAAGGGCCTGCCAAGCTTCCAAAAAACTACGAGTTGCCTGAAATCTCAGCAAACACTTTTTCACCTAATCTTGATGATACTTTCAGGTAATGATCAGTACACCAATCCCACTTGGCTCGCCAAATTTCGTTCTTCTAGGTTAAACCGTTCGTTGGCTGTAACCGGTTTCATTTTGAGGTTTCACTGTTTTTTCTCCTATAGGGATACATGTATTTGGAACTCTAAATCAAACACGGTTTGTGCTAGCTCTTTGAAACTTGACACAATAAAGCAGTTTCAAGTTCTATCACTATGGTTTGTTTGCTGTTGATGTAGCCATAAGCAGAGACTGGCGAGAATCACTTTCATGGAAAGGGCCTGCCAAGCTTCCAAAAAACTACGAGTTGCCTGAAATCTCAGCAAACACTTTTTCACCCAATCTTGATGAAACTTTCAGGTAATGATCAGTACACCAATCCCACTTGGCTCGCCAAATTTTGTTCTTCTAGGTTAAACCGTTCGTTGGCAGTAACCGGTTTCGTTTTGAGGTTTCACTCTTTTTTCTCCAATAGGGATACATGTATTTGGAACTCTAAATCAAACACGGTTTGTGCTAGCTCTTTGAAACTTGACACAATAAAGCAGTTTCAAGTTCTATCTCTATGGTTTATTTGCTGTTGATGTAGCCCTAAGCAGAGACTGGCGAAAATCACTTTCATGTAAAGGGCCTGCCAAGCTTCCAAAAAACTATGAGTAGCCTGAAATCTCAGCAAACACTTTTTCACCCAATCTTGATGAAACTTTCAGGTAATGATCAGTACACCAATCCCACTTAGCTCGCCAAATTTCGTTCTTCTAGGTTAAACCATTCGTTGGAAGTAACCGGTTTCATTTTGAGGTTTCACTCTGTTTTCTTCTATAGGGATACATGTATTTGAACTCTAAATCAAACACGGTTTGTGCTAGCTCTTTGAAACTTGACACAATAAAGCAGTTTCAAGTTCTATTCCTATGGTTTGTTTGCTGTTGATGTAGCCCTAAGCAGAGACTGGCGAGAATCACTTTCATAGAAAGGGCCTGCCAAGCTTCCAAAAAACTACAAGTTGCCTGAAATCTCAGCAAACACTTTTTCACCCAATCTTGATGAAACTTTCAGGTAATGATCAGTACACCAATCCCACTTGGCTCGCCAAATTTCGTTCTTCTAGGTTAAACCGTTTGTTGGCAGTAACCGGTTTCGTTTTGAGGTTTCACTCTTTTTTTCTCCTATAGGGATACATGTATTTGGAACTCTAAATCAAACACGGTTTGTGCTAGCTCTTTGAAACTTGACACAATAAAGCAGTTTCAAGTTCTATCTCTATGGTTTATTTGCTGTTGATGTAGCCCTAAGCAGAGACTGGCGAAAATCACTTTCATGTAAAGGGCATGCCAAGCTTCCAAAAAACTACGAGTGGCCTGAAAATTCAGCAAACACTTTTTCACCCAATCTTGATGAAACTTTCAGGTAATGATCAGTACACCAATCCC
>NW_027525732.1:0-187918 GCF_052094955.1 Ictidomys tridecemlineatus | reverse complement strand
CTGCATAATATTCCATGGTGTATAAATGCCACATTTTTTTTATCTATTCATCTATTGAAGGGCATCTCGGTTGGTTCCACAGTCTAGCTATTGTGAATTGTGCTGCTATGAACATCGATGTGGCAGTATCCCTGTAGCATGCTCTTTTAAGGTCTTCAGGGAATAGTCCTAGAAGGGCAATAGCAGGGTCAAATGGTGGTTCCATTCCCAGCTTTCCCAGGAATCTCCATACTGCTTTCCAAATTGTCCGCACCAATTTGCAGTCCCACCAGCAATGTACAAGTGTACCCTTTTCTCCACATCCTCGCCAACACTTGATGTTGTTTGACTTCATAGTGGCTGCCAATCTTACTGGGGTGAGATGATATCTTAGGGTGGTTTTGATTTGCATTTCTCTGACTGCTAGAGATGGTGAGCATTTTTTCATGTATTTGTTGATTGATTGTATATCCTCCTCTGAGAAGTGTCTGTTCAGGTCTTTGGCCCATTTGTTGATTGGGTTATTTGTTATCTTATTGTCTAATTTTTTGAGTTCCTTGTATACTCTGGATATTAGGGCTCTATCTGAAGTGTGAGGGGTAAAAATTTGTTCCCAGGATGTAGGCTCCCTATTTACCTCTCTTATTGTTTCTCTTGCTGAGAAAAACACTTTTTAGTTTAAGTAAGTCCCATTTGTTGATTCTTGTTATTAACTCTTGTGCTATGGGTGTCCTATTAAGGAATTTGGAGCCCAACCCAACAATATGTAGATTGGAGCTAACTTTTTCTTCTAGCAGACGCAGAGTCTCTGATTTGATATCAAGCTCCTTGATCCATTTTGAGTTAACTTTTGTGCATGGCGAGAGAAAGGGATTCAGTTTCATTTTGCTGCATATGGATTTCCAGTTTTCCCAACACCATTTGTTGAAGATGCTATCCTTCCTCCATTGCATGCTTTTAGCCCCTTTATCAAATATAAGATAGTTGTAATCCATGAACAGGGTATATTTTTCCATCTTCTAAGATCTTCTTCTACTTCTCTCTTTAAGGTTCTGTAGTTTTCATTGTATAAATCTTTCACCTCTTTTATTAGGTTGATTCCCAAGAATTTTATTTTTTTTGAGGATATTGTGAATGGAGTGTTTTTCCTCATTTCCATTTCAGAAGTTTTGTCACTGATATACAGAAATGCCTTTGATTTGTGCGTGTTGATTTTATATCCTGCCACTTTGCTGAATTCATTTATTAGTTCTAGTAGTTTCTTTGTAGACCCTTTTGGGTCTTCTAGGTATAGAATCATGTCTTCCGCAAATAGTGATAATTTAAGTTCTTCTTTTCCTATTTTTATGCCTTTAATTTCTTTCGTCTGTCTAATTGCTCTGGCCAGTCTTTCGAGAACTATGTTGAACAGAAGTGGTGAGAGAGGGCATCCCTGTCTTGTTCCAGATTTTAGAGGGAATGCCTTCAATTTTTCTCCATTCAGAATGATGCTAGCCTGAGGCTTAGCATAGATTGCTTTTACAATGTTGAGGTATGTTCCTGTTATCCCTAGTTTTTCTAGAGTTTTGAAAATAAAGGGATGCTGTACTTTGTCGAATGCTTTCTCCGCATCTATCGAGATGATCATATGGTTCTTATTTTTAAGTCTATTGATGTGGTGAATAACATTTATTGATTTCCGTATATTGAACCAGCCTTGCATCCCAGGGATGAATCCTACTTGATCATGGTGCACAATTTTTTTGATGTTTTTGAATCTGATTCGCCAGAAATGTACTGAGGATTTTTGCATCTAGGTTCATTAGAGATATTGGTCTGACATCCCACTCCCAGGACAGGTGATTCCCTATGACACCAAAGTCCTCCTAGAATCTAAAAGCTGGTGCTGGCATTTTCTTTGTATTTTTAAAATCATAACATTGATCCATTGGGAGCAGAGGGCCACCTCTCACACCACAATCTCCAGGTCTGTGACTGAGCATCAGCTGGTGGTTCTGTGAGCGCATGGCATCCCATGACCACGGATGCCTTCCATGTAGGAGTCTCACCCTACAGGGCCTGGCTGGGCAGCTGCAGTCAGAGGAGAACTGCAGAGGACACAGTCCTGAGGCCCAGCCCCCACTCTTGCCTGAGTGTGTCAGGGTGGCCATGCAGACAGCCTGCCCAGCACCACTCAGGTCCAGTCCACATCCTCACCTGCCTTTTTCCAGAGAGCTCACCCTGCCCACAGCTTCCCTTCTGCCCCTCTGCCCACAGCCATGATGTCACAGCCAACTACAGGACAGGGGGATGGCCAGGTCCCACCAGGTCTGCCAGGACTGCACCTGGGAGAAGTAAACAGCAGGCACAGAGACATGGCAGGAGGGACTGATGGTGACTAACAATGAATGAAGGAGCAGAGCCAGGGCAGGGGACCTCGGGATGGTCCTGCAGCACATGAGAAGAGAACTGATGGGAAACCACCTTAGGAGGCCAGACACATGCTGGTCCAAACCCAGATGACCACAGTGAGGCCAACTGCAGTCCAACAGCCATGATGAACTAGGGGCTGGAACTCTGCAGAGAAGTCCTGGCAGGCTGGAGCTGAAGGGCAGGGCACATTGAGAGAGCCACACCTTGACAGGGGCCACCTGCCTGGGTGCAGGGACAGCTAAAGGAGCAGCCCACTGTGGTTCCCTCCTCAGCACAGCAGAGGCCAATGTCCCAAGAGCATCTCAACTAACCTAGAGTATACCACTGGGTGAAATCCAGCACTTTCCATGATGAAAGCCACCAGCAAGTTACTCAGAGGAAGAACAGCACAGTGAAGGTCAATTGTGAAAATCACACAGCAAATCCACTTCAGTGGGAGACCCTGAGTGCTCTTCCCTGAGACCTGCACCTGGGAATGGAAGGACCCTCAGCCTTTCTCTTCCACAAAGGGCTGGAACCTAGCCAGGGGCTTAGCCAGTAAGAATGTTGGAGAATGTCATCCAAGTCAGGAAGGATGAAATCACCCTTGGCTGTTGGTGAATGATGTGAACATGCAGAGTCAGAACATGAGAGAATAAACCATCAAGATAAAGATCAAGGATGTCAGTGGGAAGGCAGGGCCTGCAGAAGGTTCTGCACAGCACAGGAGACAAGTAAGTGCAGGGACAGAGCCTAGAGATTGGGTGAACCCTCTGCCCACTTCTCAGACAGGGAGTAGTACCCAGAACATATAAAGAGCTCCAAAACCTTCACCTCCCCAAACAAATGATCCACTTATTAGATGACAAAGAACTAACCAGACACTTCTCAATAGAAGAAAAACAAACGAACAACCAATATGTGAATAAAAGCTCATATCTCTAACAATTAGGGAAATTCCAATGACAGTGACAATGAGGTTCCTTCTCACTTCACCAGAATGGCAGTTATCAACAATACAAGTAATAACAGGTGCTGGAGGAAACCTGGGGAGAGGACCCTCACACCTTGTTGGTGGGACAGCAGATGAGAACCACCCTGAGGAGATCAGGGGGAGACCCCTCAGGACAACAGGGAGGAAGCCACCGTGGGACCCAGCTCTCCTGCTGCTTGGTATTTACCCCAAAGACCCAAGTCAGCACAGTGCAGGGACACGGCCACTGCAGGGTTTATACAGTGCAATTCCCAAGACCAGGTTATGAAACCTGCCCAGGTGCCCTTCACTAGTGGATGGATAAAGGAAATGTGGGTCATGCACCAACACTGCAGCTCTGCTCAGCTAATAGGAGGAGTGACATGATGATGAGTGGACGGAGCTGGAGGACATTAGGGAAGGGGAATGAGAGAGGCTCAGGGAGTCAGGTGAGTGTTGGCTGTCCTCTGTGGGAGCTGCCACAAATAAGGAAGGTAAAGGAAGGGGAACCCCATGGCACAGAAGAGGTCAGTGCGGATCAGGAGGTGACTAAGGGAGAGGGAGGATGGACAGGAGATGGGAGGGTCCAGGAGTGAGTGGACCAGATATTATTGGTCAATCTGCCCACGTGGGAGTCCTGCACCTGTGGGAGTGAACCACTGTGAGTTTCACACACACACACAGACACACATACACACACACACACAAACACACACACACACACACATAGTGTAAATTTAATGAAAATTAGAAACTCGTGGAAGAAAGATCAGTTAAAAACTGGGGAGAAGGAGGAAAATTTAAAAGAAGGTGCTATGAGAGCAACAGAGGTTTTATAGACAATGAATATATGTAACTATGTCAAAGTGAAAACCTATAATAAATATATGTAAGATGCACTATTTCAGAAGAAAAAGAAAAACATGAGAAAAAGAGAATGATTATCTTCAGACAAATCAGAGATATGTAGAGACTACAAGGCCACAGAGGTCCCCTGGGAAGCTGGTACATGGACAGGCCTCCAGATGGCTGAAACCTGCCCCAATTCACAACTGCAGCTGCTTCTGGGCTGACCTGACTCCTGTGTGCTGCGTGCCCCCTGCTGGCCCTGGGTGAGTAGCAGAGAGGTTTGTGTCTGGGCTCACACTGAGGTCTTCTCACTGTGTCTCTGGCACAGTAATAGGTGGCTGTGTCCTCAGTGGTCAGGGAGCTCAGCTGCAGGGAGAACTGGTTCTTGGACGTGTCTCTGGAGATGGACACTCGACTCTTGAGGGATGGGCTATAGTAAGTGCCACCACCACTATTTATGTACCCTATGTACTCCAGCCCCTTCCCTGGGGGCTGACGGATCCAGTGCCAGTAGTAACCACTGGTGATGGAATAACCAGAGACAGCACAGGTGAGGGACAGGGTCTGTGAGGGCTTCACCAGGCCAGGTCCTGACTCCTGCAGCTGCACCTGGCACAGGACACCTGGGGACAAGGACAGTCACACCTTGTCAGTCACCTGCAGCCATAACCTCCCCATGGACCAGGTCTAACACTGGGGACACTTACCTTGGGGAGTTGTGACCAGGCACAGGACAAGACCCAGCAGCCTCATCTTCTAGACCACACCTGCCTTCCCAGAGACCTAAGCCCTGTGTGAGCAGAGAGCTGGGAGCTCCCACAGCCCAGAGGGCCTTTGAACCCAGAGCAGGAGGAGGGATTTGCATATGGGTGAGGCTCTTCTGATATCTGGAGAGGCTGGGGTCAGGCTGCCCAGGTCCTCTGTGCTCCTGAGATGTGTCCCTGTCTTGAACCCAGGTGGAGCTTTACCTGTGAGAGGAGAGCAGGTGGTTTCAGGGGGCTGGAAGGCTGTCAGAGGGGGAGCCCACCTTCCTGAGCCCAGCCCTGCCTCCTCCAAGACCTTCCTCCCTGCACCTGGGAGGGTCTCAGAGTGCCAGAAACATGCCCAGCATGCAAGAGGCCCAGGTTCACCTCCCAGCCCTGAAAGAGAAGCCCTCAGTGATGACTGAACAGAGGCCAGGGCTGAGGATGGGGTTCCTGCTTGTCCTTCTGACTGTCCAGCCAATGCCTGTGGACAGCAGTGGGTGGGAATCTGCCCTGATTTCTTCCCCTCACCTGTCCTGCCCTCTGGTCTCCACCAGGAGAGGACAGGATGGAGGTGCTGGGCCAGGTGAGAGTCCTGGGAGCAGAGGGAGCTCTCAGCTGCAGCCTGAGGCTGAGAGCCCCTGAGTCCCCCAGAGCAACAGAGCCAGGCTGACAGCAGACAGGACGGCATGCAGGGCAGGCTGGGTGAGAGGGGAGGCCCAGTCCCCTTCTCTGTGCATCATCAGTGCAGTGAGACCTGCCTTGCCCACAGCCCAGCATTTGGAGAGATCAGTGGACACTGTCTTTAGTGAGGTGGGGTCACTGAGAGGGCAGGTGTAGTTGCTGACCTCCTGATGAGGTTCAGGAATTGACCTCCTGCCTAACTGAGTGAGCACAGCACACTAATAAGACATGTGGGCTCCTCTCCTTGTTCCCTGTGGTGTTGACCATGAACTCCCTGCAAACACTGAGCCTGCAGCAGCAGCTCCTGATCCTGGGGTGGCTCAGGTAAGACTTCCTGTCTCCATGTTTTCACCATCTGCAAATCCATGTGTGACATTAGGTGAAGTTTCAAAATTCTGGTAAATCATTTAATTTAGAAAGCTCTTTTTCCAGGTAGACCAAAGGAGAAATATTTTCAGATGATCCCACAGCCTGACCTGGGGATCCCTGAGCCAAATGATATTTATCCCCACCTCACCTGTGCCAGGTTTGAGGTCTTCAACACCTCACCTGTGCCAGGGCTTCAGTTTTATTTCACCATTCAGCAAAATGTTTTGGTGAAAGTTAGAAAAAGTTATTGGATGTATGTTTTGGCCATAAGTAAACCTAAAAGTATATCAATATTTGGCAGTGTTTTGGCACCTGACCAAAATTCTGAGAACACAGAGAAGGACAAGCTTCCTTTGGGTCATGACTTAATAGGTTGGAGTGCATGGTGGCAAGTGCTTAGCTCTGGCCGGGGAGGGAGAACACCATGGCAGAAGGGCATGCAGGAGGAAAGCTGCTCAGGTCATGGCCACCAGGAAGCAGGCGAGCTTCACAGAGTGTCCCCCAAACGCACACCCCAGTGATCCAAGTATTCCAGCCACCCCCACCTGCCTACAGTTGCTGCAAGTCAGTGATTGTCTGGAGTCAGGGTTCTGTTTGTGTGTTTCCACAGGGAGAACAGCAGCCAATTTGGATTCCAGAGACACTAACTAAAGCAATTTCTACGGACCAAAAAGAAGATAATTTGATTCAAATCCAAAACAGCTGATATCCAGAGCTCCAGCTTGGCTATTCTTACATCTGCGACAGTGATTAACCAGGGTGATTTTTTCAATATCTATTTTATTATTGCATTTTTCCCACATCATAAACTTCTGTTTTATTTTTTGAGCTCATACAAACCTAGGTTAATGTTTTTCTGAGCAGTTTTATTTTTTGACTTTGGAGTTTTTAAACATTGCATTGGAGATTTCACCTAGGTGTAGCTACAAGGCCTTTACTTACTATTGTCTTATGTGTTGTATGTTATGTGTGCACACTTCTTTTTTGTGTTGTATGTCTGTATGTGTGTATGTCCATATTTCTTATATGAGGAGCGCTCATGAAAAAATGCATCCAATTTTTTTTTTATTCACGTGATTTAAATGGTTTAATTTATATTAGGTAAACAGCTGTTAAGTATTGTTTTTAAATGTGGTTAACAGATCTGTTTGTTTACTAATTTAAATTAGGTAAACAACTGTTAAGGATTGTTTTTAAAGGAGGTTAACAGATCTGTTTGTTTACATTCACCTTTCCTTCTCATTTTATTTAATAATTCTGTTCAGGATAATGTCTCTTTAGCATCATTGCCAGAATTCCCATCTCCATCCCAGTGCCAGTGAAGACTAAGATAAAACCAAACTACAGCTTCTATGATAGCTATCACAGTAAACTGTATAAACTGATGCATCAATGAATATAACTCAACAACTAATGCTCAATCAAGGACTCGATTTACTTTGGGAGGAAATGGACATATTGATAGACTCTTCCACTTTGAACTGCCTGCAGAACTTGCCTGGACTATATATCAGTTGTATGCATTGTGAACTACCGTCTGGTGCAGGGAATTGAGTAGTGCTGGCATCTTTGCTGATGGTGTCACAAGTGATGCAATTTTTCCAAAGGAGCCATCAATTGGCTTGGTGTCATGGCATTTCTGTATCCTCCTCTCTTCTACTAGTGATGGTCTAAAATTTGGGGGCCAACAGAGGTGAGGCAAAGAACCTCACCCCCCCACACCTGCACCAAGGCTAAATTTGGGGGCTAACAGAGGTGAGGCAAGAACCTCACCCCCCCACTGGTGCATAGGCCTATCCACAACCATGGCTAAATGCTGGACCAGTAGTCAGTGACGGGTTGATCTGGTTGCAGTGGATTCAACCTAAGACAGGAAACTGATGCCTAAAGGTCAGTTCTCCCATGACGGGTACCAACCATATGTTGAATTGGACAACCTACCAGGCACGGTCCTAAGCCACATTGCTTGTTGTTTAATTAATCAGAAGGGGGGAGATGCTGAGGGCCATTGCCAAGTAGGAATGATGCATCAAAATCCTTGCCAGCATACCCCATGTTAAATGGACTTGCCTTGGAAATTTGCTGTGACCTTGCATGTGTGTTTGAGAAAGGTGACCCTGCTCAATGACCAGGGTGGATCCAGGATTAGGGTGTATCCTGAAGGTTTGAGGAAGTATCCAGGTCTTTGGGTTCAGGGCGTTCCCGGTTTAAGACAATAGGAGTTTTAGGGAAGTTGGAGGTTGAAGATTATTGCTGCTGAGAGTAGGGCGTGCCTGCTGCCTGAGTTCCTGTTGAGTTCTCATGGAGAGAAAGTATTTAGGACGTGAATTGTGCTGGAGATTTTGGGATTGCCCCAGAACGTGTTCATAGAGGCCGGTGTGAGTTCGGGAATAAAGAATTGCTGTTTGAAGCTACAAGGTGTGTGGTGGCTCATGATCTTGTGCCAAGCCAAGACATTGGCATTGGCAAATTTCTTTTAAAAAAATAAAAATTATTTTAAAAATCAAAACAAAGAACCAAATAATAAAAATTGTGGGAAAGAGGTGTACAGATGTATTATTGCTGGGACTTCAAATTAGTGCTGCCATTCTAGAAAGCAGAATGGACATTTCAGGAAGACCAGGAATGGAGCCACCATGTGACCCAGCTACCACTCCTTGGTATGTACCCAAAAGACTCCAAATCAGCACAGCCCATCTATCTAGCCACATCAGTGTTTACACTAGTGGGCCTGAAAACAGCCATATTACATAACTTTCCCAGAAGTCCATCAACAGATAAGTGGATAAAGGGAAGGTGGCGTATACACAGAACAGTGTTTCACTCAGCCACAGGGAAGAGGGAAAATATGACATTTCCTGGTCAATGGATGGAACTGGAGAATATCAAGTTTCTTCAGCCAGAATCAGAGGGAGAAATTTCAAGGGTTTAATGTCAAATGCAAATTTCAGATCACAAAAGGGGAAAGTCCTGGGAGGAGTCCCCTGGAAACAGAAGAGGGAGCAGGAGGAGAGGAAGGGGATCAAGGGTAAGGTATGGGGACAGAAATGGGACAAGCAGTGAAATGACACTGGCGAAGCATTCCTGTGTCCTGTGTGAGGATTGCACAGTGCATGTCCCCTTTATGTGCTCTAAGAGGCACTAATGAAACCAAATTATAAAAAATATCTGTAGAGAAAAGAAAGGGAAAAAGGGTCAGGAGGGAGGTGTAGAGAGGAGGGAGGGAAAGGGAGATGGCAGGGGACAGAAGTGGAGAGATTGTATCCCATAATTGTGTATCTGTGTCCAATTGAAATGCAATATTATTTATAATTATGGTGCAACAATGAAAAAAGAAAGTGTAAATTAAAAACCCAAATTGTTCTCTTCAGAGACATAAGAAATTAGTAAGAAAAATATGTCTAGAGAGCTCTCCTAGAAAGCTGGATCATGGAGAAGAGAGGCCCCCAGATGGAGGAAATCTTCCCCCACCCCCTCTGCACCTGCTAATTCTGGGTGACCCTGAGCTCCTGTGTGCTGAGCGCCCCCTGCTGGCCCTAGGTGCCCTTCGGGGAGGTTTGTGTCTGGGCTTACATTGAGGTCCCCTCACTGTGTCTCTAGCACAGTAATAGGTGGCGGTGTCCTCGGTTCTCAGACTGCTCATTTGCAGGTACAGGGTGTTCTTGGCGTCCTCTCTGGAGATAGTGAATCGGTCTTTTACAGATGCAGCGTATGCTGTGCTGTAACTATTAGCTTTGTTTCTTATACGACCAACCCACTCCAGCCCCTGCCCTGGAGCCTGGTGGACCCATTCCATGTAGTAATCACTGAAGGTGAATCCAGAGGCTGCACAGGAGAGTCACAGGGAACCCCCAGGTTGCACCAGGCCTCCCCCAGACTCTGTACCAGATGCACCTCACACTGGACACCTGCAAACACAGAGGCAGCCTGGTCAGGACACTGTCACTCATCCACTCTTCCTCTCACTCCTGTCCACTCACACACTCAGGATCTCTGTTCTCCATCAATTACCTTTGAAAACAGCCACCAGGAAAACACTCTCCATGGTGAGCAGCTGTGTTCAGTCCTGATCCCTGAGTGGGCTGAGCTGGGAGTCCAGGGCTGGGCTCCTGTGCAGAGCTGCAGGGTAAGATGGGCTGGTTTTTATGAGCAGAGGGAGGCCCTATTTGCATGTCCTCCTGCTGTATGTCAGCTCTGGATGGAGGCCCAGTAGAGTAGCTCTGAGAGCAGATGGTAGTGTCATGGGCAGCATGGTGGGCAGAAGAGCGTTCAGGAGGGAAGAATTTCTTGTAATTTGATTTTAGAGTCCACTATCTTAGTTTATTTAATATAAACACATAATCATATGGTGGAGGTGGCTGTACTAACTCTCTGGTGCAGATGTAAAATTACACAGAAGCATGTGTCCTACAGCTCATGTGTGGCAAGAGTGACTTGTTACATGGTCTTTTGCTTTCACCCTGGACACGACTGCTGTCCTGACCCTCCTCCAGCTCCCAGGTGCACACACCAGTGAGGTCCTCAGAACCGTCCTGCATTGGAAATGTGCTGTGTGTCTTCTCCCCTCTGCTGCCACCTGCTCTCCAGAGAGGCGTCCAGCTGAGGGCCTCAGAGACTCCCTGCAGTGGGAAGGCTGTGCCTCCCTGTGAGGGCCTTCTTCAGCTCAGGAGCATCCAGTTGACCCAGAGCCCTCAGGTCCACATGCTGCTGCCATCTGTGGTGGGCACAGGTCCCTAGTGTGGGCAGAGAGAAATCCAGCCTCTGTCCTCACTTTCACTTGGAATGAGCTGAGTCCACAGTGTTTCCTGTGTATCCCCCTCTTTTGAGGGTACTTGGAGAAGGACCAGCCAGTGTCCCCATGGACTTTCTCTGTCTAATTTGTCTTCTGTGATCCAGACCTCCCATCCTCCTGCTGTGCCCAAAGACCCAGGGAAAGCAGGGACTCTCTGTGGATCAAGTGTCTTGGAATCCTCCTTGAGGCAGAGCCACATGACCTCAGCACTGCTGCCCTGTCACTCTTCACATGTCCACATGTCCACATGGTTGAGAATGTAGAGGACAACTGACACCCTGTTCCTGGCCACCTGGATTCCCCCAGGGCTGGTAGAGCCTTCCTGTCACCCTGAGCCCCAGTGAGACCCCAGCACCACTTAGGGGTCCAGCCCCGTCTGCCTCTCTTGGCCTCCAGCCTCCTGCCATGTGGTGCTGCAGCCTCAGGAGCCCTGGTCTGGAGCAGCACCTGGGTGTTTGCACCTGGTCTCCAGAACCTGCTGCAGCACAGCTCTCTCCTTATGAACCCTCAGCCTCAGGAGCTGCTCAGAGCAGCACAGACTGGACTCAGCCACACTGGTGCTGTGGTCTGAGGTGGTCATAGTGACCATCTAAAGGTGTGGACACAGCCCTGGGAACTGGGTAAAGGGTTGGTCTGTGACAACTCTGATCTGGGAGCTGGAATAGTCACCAAGGAGCCAACCTGGCAGCACCCAGGGTGCCATAGTGTGGAGGTGGTTAATCTCCACCTGCCTTCCAGGGGATGCCCTGGGTAGGCCTTAGCTCAGGCAGAGCTTTGTAGATGTGCCCCCTACAGTCCCCATATGCCATGCTAGTGGAGCCTGGGAGCATGACCTATAAGGCCCAGCAGTGGTGGTCTGCCAGCTGCAAGGCCAGTGTGGAGAGCAGCAGTCAGGGATCCCACCATGTGCAGTGTGGCCTAAGGTCAGCAGAGACATGGTATTGGACAGTCTGAGGCTTGGGACAGGACCTATGTTCAGTGTCCACATCAGATATGATGTGGAGCTCATGAGGCCCATTTTTAACTAAAGTTCCATGAGTGTTGAGGACCTTTTCATGACCACTACATTGTCCTTTAAAGGAGATGTGAAAAATGTGCTGTCCACAGGAGAAGAATAAATTTAGCCAACAAGAATGGAATCCTGTCCTTGCTGGCCCTGGGCATGGCCCTGGAGCACATGGACCTAGCTGAAGTGGGTCAGGCAGAGGGAGACCATCACCACACCATCCCTCATGTGGGGAAGCTACTGCATCAGGTCCTGGAAAGAGAGAGGACAGTGGCCCCTGGAGAAGGGAAGGTTCAGGGAGGGTGAGGGTGAGGGTGGGTGGTGAGGGCCACGTGCAGAGAGGGCCTTGTCCTGGGGCTCTGCAGCTCACAGGGCACCTGTGGCCCACAGCCAGGCTGTGCTTCACAGTGACTGGGGCAGAGCAGCTCATGGGCTCCCCACACCCAGGAGGGACAGGTGATGGACAGCTGGGTGTGCACAGCCTGGGACCCACCATGGCGCCTGGCACCCCTGTGTCAGGGTGCTGTCCTCTGCCTCACTAGAGCTGGGTTTCAGTGTAAGTATGAAATACAGCTGGAATGGCCAGCTGTTTTCTGATGGAGAGAGATGCTGACATTCTTAGTGATGTTGAGGATCCAACATCCTCACATGAGATAGTCTACAGCATAGAACACCTCTTTTCTCACTCACAACCTTCAAAATGTATTAAAATGCCAAGTCTCTAAATCTAGTTTATGAATCTAAGTCCTAATTTTATACTTATAAAACCAGGCATAAACCAGGTGCAGTGCTGCGTACCTGTACTCCCAGTGGCTCGGGAGGCTGAGGCAGAAGGATCACAATTAAAAGCCTGACTTGGCAACAGTGAGACACTAAAAACTCATTAAATCCCTATTTCTAAATAAAGTACAGAACAGTGGGTGATGTGGGCAAGACGCCCTGAATTCAATCCTTATTGCCCACTTTCCAAATCTAAGCAGATTTAATCAATCAAATACAGACTGTGTGCAATGTGGGGTGTCTTGTTTAGGGAAAGTGATTCCAGGATTCACCTGGGCCAGGAAGGAGCTGAATGAGGCCACCACAGCAAGTCCAGAGGATTCAGTGAGACACAGGAGACAGAAACTAATTCACTGGGAAAGTAAATAGTTGGAAAAATTTCGTAGAGATAAAGTTGGAGAAATTTCATAGAGAAAACACAGGCAGGAAGAAATGACTGTCCTAAAAAATTTGTGTAGGCATTTTGAATTTTGGATATGCCAATGTAAATCACATAATTATATATAATTACACTGCTCAAATAAAATATTAAAAATATAAAAGTATTGTTGATTGGCACAGAAATGTCTTGCATTGTTATAAAATATAAAAGACTAAATGAGGGACTTATAACTTTTGTATACAAAATTCAGTGTTTTAACCACCAATAAACATCTTTTGGGAAAAACAAAAAAGAATTTAACTTTCTAGAATGAAGCAGGAGTATCTAAGACTAACTAGGATCTAAAAATTGCCACTTCTCATCCTCACCCAGACTGGGACTGGACCCTCAGGACAGGCTGGGCACTGACATGAGCAGGAACAGAGCCGAAGTGTTCCTGTCTGTGACCCTGCAATGCAGCCACAGTTGCTGGAAACCCAGGCAGGCTCCAAGATGCTTCCCCCGAGCAACCAGGTGTCCTGGGGCTTCTCAGGCTTGGGGTCACCTAACATCAAGATGGGGTCAGAGTGGTCCTGGGCACTGTGTGTTTTCATGGTCTTGAGGCCAGTGGCAGAGCCAACTGGAAACTCCCACAATCAGTGCAGTTCTGACCACCCTCCCTCCTGGGTCTTTGCCAAGAAAGCCCCCTTCTCTCTGAGATCTTGATCAGTCCACCCCCATCCACAAGCCATGCACAGCTGCATGAGGAGGGGACATATCCACTTTTTGGAGGCCTTGGTGTGGGCTGTGTGTGTCACAGAGCCACATTTTTAGGGACAGACAGCTCACATACACCAAAATCCACTCTAATTCACATATTTCTCTATTTTATGAACAAGTTTAAGGCTTTCCTTAAGGTTTCTCAGATAGGTCTTGGACTTTTTTTGGGTGGAAACTGTGAATTGTATACAACACCAGGAGGAGTCTATATGATGCACCTCAGTAAGGGAGTGTGCACCTCAGTAGGGGAATGTGCACCTCTGTGGGGCAGTGTGTACCTCCTAGGGGAGTGTGCACATCTGTAGGGGAGTGTGCACCTCACTAGGAAAGTGTACACCTCACTAGGAAAGTGTGCACCTCTGTAGAGGATTGTGCACCTCTGTAGGGGAGTGTGCACCTCTGTAGGGCAGTGTGCACCTCTGTAGGGTAGTGTGCCCCTCTGTAGTGGAGTGTGCACCTCAGTAAGGCAGTGTGCACCTCAGTAGGGGAGTGTGCACCTCTCTAGATGAGTGTGCACCTCTGTAGGGAATGTGCACTTCTGTAGTGGAGGGTGTACCTAAGTAGGGTAGTGTGCAACTCTGCATGGCATTGTGCACCTCTGTAGAGGAGTGTGCAACTCTGTAGGGGAGTGTGCAGCTCTATAGAGGAGTGTGCACCTCAGTAGGGAGTGTGCACCTCTGTAGGGGAATGTGCAACTCTGTAGGGGAATGTGCAACTCTGTAGAGGAGTATGCACTTCTGTAGGCAATGTGTACTTCAGTAGGAGAGTGTGCACCTCTGTAGGGCAGTGTGCACCTCTTTAGGGGAGTGTGCACCTCTGAAGGAGGAGTGTGCACCTCTGTAGAGGAGTATGCACCTCTGAGGGGAGTGTGCACCTCTGTAGGGCTGTGCACATAACTGGAACACCCAAACCATAATGACGAAAGAGCAAGAACTGTAAAAGTGCTTGGAGCAGATCAAAGTGGAAGCTCAGCCTAGAAACACCTGCAGGAAAGAGCAAAGAGCACCCGGGGGAAGTCAGAGTGGTCAGAGCCTCCACTCAGGACACAGAGACTCAGGACAGACAGCTGCCCCAGCTCACCCAGATAGAAGGCAAGAAGAACCAAGTGACAGGTACCAGGAGGGAAGGAAAAGCAAAGCTAAAGTGGACATAAATGAAACAGAGAATAAAATCTACAGAATATCAATGAAAAGAGCTTTCAATTTTAAAGATAAATAAAATGGACAGATCTCTGGTGAGACTATTCAAGAAAAAAGGACAGAAAATGCAAATAAATAAAATCAGAGAAAAAGTGAGATATAAAGGGAGACATTGTAACCCATGCACAGAAATACAGGGTCATGAGGGCTCATTTTGACATTTTGCCAGTGATCTGGAAAGTCTGATGATGGACACAGAAGGCACCTGAAAATTTACCATTGAATTTTTGGAAACACTGATGAGCTCTCCTGTGAGCAAGGAGACCTGGTGATGATAAACCCAATCTGATTCCCTATCAAAATTGGGAGCCATCTCACCACAAGGACATAAAAGCTAACTTCAGCTTTTTATAAATTACAGCAATTTCTGAACTTGCTTGGAATGCCTACCTGGGCCTTGAACTCACACATGCCTGGCTTTCCCTTACCAGATACCAGCCCTCTCTGAAACTTTAGGGATGCCTCATAAATCTTGGCCTTCCCTGGTCAGATAATGAGCCTCTCTCAGGGTCTAATGACCTTCATTAATTCTAATGTCAGAGCCAGAAAAATGGAAAGTAGCCTTTGTGTTATGCTTGTATCAGTTTTGTTATCTGTAACCCCCTTTTTGTAACTATCTGAGCTATAAAGCTGAGCTGCAGGAAAGCTGCAGTGTTGTGTTGTTCCCCTTGGTTTTTGTTGGGAGAGGCAGCCTGGCTGGTTGAAATAATAAGCTTGCTTTAATTTGCTTTTAAATGGAGTCAGTGGTCTTTTCCTTGTGTCCTGGTCTAATATTTTGGATGCCACAGTGAAATGAACCTGTCACACCAGACCACAAGACCAGACTGCTAGAAATTCTAAAGCCGGCCTTCGCTCCAGGACTTCGGGATGGAGAGCCACTCTAGGGGGTACACACCTTGAGATATCCCTAGGCCTCAGAGTGAGCCTTCAGTCCCCAGAGTACTGCAGTGAACTGCCACCCTAAAACAATTATCATCTGGTGGAGGAGGCCTCCATATGTAAGTGGCACCTTTATAATATCTGGTATTCGGTTTAGAGAGATGTCTTGTGATTGGTGAGGTACACATATACTCCTGGCCGGGACAGTAATGAGATATCATTCTGTCCTCTATACTGTTCTGTAGGGAATTCCTCTGGTAGGGTAGTGAAGTGCCAATGAGCACACACATGCTCCTACCCCGGGAGCTTTAGCAAGATGTTGCATTGCCCCTCATTTTTTCGGTTTCATGTTTCTGTTTTCTTGTATTTTGTTCCGTGTTCTATATATTGTTCTGCCTTTTGATGTATGATTACTTGGTAAAAACTTAAGGAAATTGAATATAAAAATGGGTAATAAATTAAGTATGCCTGATATCTCTTTGAAATGTGTTTTAAGGAACTGTGATAGACTTTACCCTCCTTTGTTAAGCAGGATTAGGAATGCAATATTTTCTTTCCTTCCCCTAGTTCACTGTCTTAAGTACACCCACTGCAGAGGAAAATGCCTGCTGGGGAATCTAAGAACTGAATATCTCCCAAATTAACAAGTGAAACTCCTTTAAAACCCTTGTCCCTCCATATCAAGAGAGTCTCAACCTTTGGGTCAGAGTCCCTTGTGATTCTCCTTTGTTAGCAAAGCAATAAACCTCCCTTTTTCTTTTTCTCAAAACCCTTTCCTCCTTGTTAAATTGACATTAATTGGCTTCAAGGTCAGGAACAAAACTTTCAGTTACAAATTTTGACACCCCTAGGGGAATTCTAAAGGAGCCACCAGTGTTGGAATAACTTTCAATTTACAACTAGCAGCTAGCAGCTATGAGCAGCTCTGAGTGCTTAAAGAATCTGCACTCATTCAGGCCTGATAGGAAGGCCTGCAGGATGGGATGCTCTGCTCTAGGGAGCCGTCAATGAAACCACATCCTTAGCACTGTGGTTAGCATTGCCAAGCTGCCAGGCTGGAAACTGGTAGCAAGGAGCTTCAGGAATGGAACTCCTAACTTAGAAACCCCCTCCCCTAGGGACAGAGACCCTTCCTGATGATAGCAATATTTACAACATCCTCCTAGTGTAACCACACATTAGGCATAAGATGATTGGCTTATGGATACTATCTTGCTTGTGTATGATTGATGGGCATGCCCACTCAAACACTATAACAACTGTATGAATTCCAAAAATAAACTGAGCTACTGGATGATGACCTGAGGTGGGTCTCCAGCCAGTTCTCTCACCAGCTCCCAGAGTCTCTGTGTTGACTCTCTTACCCCCTTTCCTTGTCCCTGTCATATCTTTGGTACCCCAAGTTGAGGCACACACTACCATAAGTTTGGTGTCACCTTATGTCCCCTCCTTTCCCCTGGTTCACCTGGTGAATTCCCATAAGGGACTGGTCCTCCCAGAATTCGGAACCTTGGTTTTCTCTGTTAAAGCAAACTTTGTTCCGGAGACACTGTGTGGGCCTATAGCCTTGATCTAACAAGTGAGGGAAGTCCCCCACTAAGTACAACACATTGGACCCTAATCACATCTTTTGTTTGTCTTAGTCATGGCCCTCCATGTCAGCATCTTGGGCCCCTATATTAGACATCTTGTCAAGTCAAAGACATTGCTTTAAGAACTCTCTCTCTCTCTCTCTCTCTCTCTCTCTCTCTCTATATATATATATATATATATATATATATATATATATATATATATATATATATAATATGAGGAATTGTTCAGAAATATGATCCAAAGCCCACATGAATGGTTTCCTGACTTCTTATCTAGAGTAATCCAGGCACTCAGCAAGCTCATTCAACTCAAGGCTCATTAGTTAAATAAACAATTGGCATGGGAAGGAGCAACTGAGGAACTAGGGCTGCAATCGCCCCAGTAGGCAGCAAATCCCTTTAAAAATGGATCTCTGCTACAAAGGAAATAGCCCCCTCTTCAGGGCCCATTCAGGCATTAAGGGCTTTTATTAACAAACTATCAGTTAACAAAGATCTGATCCCACTTGCTAGGGCTGCAATCAACCAGGTCACATCAGAAGATTCTGTCCCAGGAATGATAGTCCTTCAGACCCCCTGCATCCAAGACTCTTTGTTCTAGATATAAGAAGGGTTATCACTTGGCAAGAGATTGCAGAGCCAGGCCTTTAAACTCCCATCAGGACAACCCCCAGCCCTGCCAGTAAGAGGGAAGAAACATCCTCAAATCCATTGGACGCTGCCCATTTTGGACAACAAGCCCAGAATGACTCTTATGCTTGATTATGTCACTGTAAGGGCATAGTGGACACAGGGGCTGATGTTTCTATAATAGATTCCAACTCAGCATCCAAGATGACAAAGTGGAAGACAGTAGAAGGTCCCCCAATTCAGGGTGTTGGTGGGTTACAAACCACCAGGAGAGTCATCTCCTCTGTTACCTGGCAGGACACTGATGGAGAGAAAGGTGCCTTTTATCCTTTGATTACAGAAGTCCCTAACACTTTATGGGGACGAGATATATTGGAGGAAATGGATGCTGTCATAACTACTGATGATAAATCCCTTTATGATAAAATTATGATACATGACAAAATAGGACTGTCGGGGAGACCAGTGCCCCCCCCAATTCTAGGGGCCACTGGTCTGCTGACCACTAAGCAAGATTCCATCCCCTTGAGTGGGACACCACAGATCACTTCTGGGTGGAGCAGTGGCCTATCCTAGAACCCAAATTAACAATTCTTAAACAGGAGCACCACTCAGGCTCAGTGCCACTGGGAGAACTTAGTTCAGGATCAATTAGATTTTGGGCATATTGAACTCTCCACCAGCCCTCTTTCTAATCCCCAAGAAAAGCGGGAAACATAGATTACTTCAAGATTAAGGCCAATGAATAAACGTAAAAAAAGATAGGTTCATTTCTATCAGGTATTCCTCATCCAGCCAGCATCCCAAGCAATTATTTTATTTTTTTCATAGAACTCAAGGATTGCTTCTTTTCCATACCTATAGCACATCAGGACAGACCTTTTTTGCATTTATGGTGTGGGAACCTAACACCATGATACCTGCCCTGAGATATCACTAGACAGTCCTCCCACAAGGGATGAAAAATAGCTCTCCAATATGTCAGTTCTGTGTTTCTCATGTGACAAGGCCTCTCACACAACATTTCTTGGTCACACATTATATGGATGACATTATACTTGCTCATGCAGATTCTGATGAATTGTAAGCCTGCCTTAAGAAGTTGATGTCTAACCTTAACACTTTGTGCCTCCACATAGCCACTGATAAAGTGCAACATTCTGCCCCATATGACTTTTTGGGTTTACAGAATTGCTGCAAAAATACAACCCCTTAGACCTAATCTGACTATTGGACCTCAATACTCACTTAATGAGTTGCAACAATTATGTGGTCAAATCAATTGGCTCTAGCCTTTTCTTTGTTTGCTTCCAGTTGCACTAATGCCTCTGTTTGACTTGCTTAAAAAAGGTAAGGATTCTTCCTCCAAGATAGGCTCACTCCTCAACCAGAGACAACTGTTCAAATGATCAATGACAGTCTCTTGAGGTTAGAGACCCACAGATATAACCAATCCAAACCCCTGTTAGGAATAATACTAATGACTTCTGGAGCACCACTTGGCACAATATGGCAAGCCCAGGGACCTCTATATTGGGTGCATCTGGCCTGGAGTGAATGTCATAAAATTACAGTTAGGCCAGAAAGTATAATCCTTGTGAGGCAAAAAGTTAGATATTACTGTAACAAAATTTTTCACACAGAGACAGACACCTTGGTGTTACCATTAACATACATGGATATTTCAACATTGCTACAGAATAGTACTCTGTTTCAGACTTTACTGACTTCCCTAGACAAATTGATAATCACCTCCACCCTGATAAGTTGCTCCAAATACTGCAAACCTTGGAGATTACAACTCCTAAGCATGCATTCTCTGCATCTCAACCCATACCTTTACCACTATGTGCGTTTAACAATGCAAACAAACACACCTTTGGTGTTATCCTGAAAATTCCCAATAAAGAGGCCATCTCCCATGTGGAGCGCCACTCAGGCTCAGTACAACTGGGAGAACTTGGGGCAATAATACAGCCACTCCTTATGAGTGCAGACTTTGCCAACAATAATTTTTCTGATAGTAAGTACTCTGTCCAGGTGGCAAAAGCAATTCCTCTGTGCAGTTTTTAGACCCACAGGTAAACCTATAGATAAGGCTCTCCAGACCTTTAAGGACCCTACAGAAAACAGGAAACATCCATGGTTCATCTCACATATGAGGTCCCATACAGGATTGCATGGATTCATTGATACAGGCAACTCTCAGGTGGACAAACTTATCTCCAATGGGTCTAAGGATGCTGTACTGGAGGAAATGGACACATTTATTTCCTGCTCTCCTGTGTTGTGGCACTTGCTGGAGCAAACCAACATTCTCCACAATAAGTTTTACATGTCTGCAAATAATTTGAAGGCCTTGTTTTCTGACCTTACTATGACACAATGAAAGCATCTAGTCCAGGCTTGCAAGAATTGTGCCCCTCTGGCACCTCTTGGACCTCTGCAAACACAGGGAGTGAAACTTCGAGGCCTCTCCCCTAATAAACTTTGGCAAATGGATGTCACTCAAATCCCCTCCTCTGGTAAGCTCAAGTATGTCCATGTTATCATGGACACTTACTCCAAATACACATGCTATGGCACAGTCAAAAGAGAAAGCTTCAAATGCCATAAAGGCAATGAAAGCAGCAATGTTAATGCTTGGGGTGCCTTGGTCTCTAAGAACAGACAATGGACCAGCTTATACCTCACAGGAGTTCCAAAATTTCCTGGTGTCCCGGAAGATCATTCACACAACAGGCATTCCTTATAACCCACAAGGGCAAGGTATAGTGGAAAGGACTAACCAGACACTGAAGAAAACATTGCAGAAACAAAAGAATGCACATACATGTCTAGATCCTCACCTTGCATTGACACCTGCTCTCTTTGCCCTCAATTTTTTTACTTTTGACTCAAATGGGATAAGCCCTGCACACAAGCACTGGGGACCCATTCCCTCCCTGACTCTAGTCCCCCTGGTATGGTGGAAAGTCCACTCACTAATTCATGGAAAGGGCCACCCTTTGATTACCCAGGGTAGAGGCTTCACCTGTGTTTTTCTAGAGGATGCCTCTCACCCCATTTGGGTACCAGCAAGAAATGTCAGACCAGCCACCAACAGGCAGGCCTAAGAAACCCAGCCAAAAAAAAAGAAGATATCATCAGGACCTCCCCACCAGAGGGCTCACAAGATAACCTGGGATGATATCAAAGCCCTATAATATCAAGCTCAGATCATGTGAATTTCCAGAGATCAGAGCCCTGGTACTCTCTTCTTTATTATGTGTGCAATAATAACCTGCAATTCACAGGTATGTGCACAACAGGTAAGTATGGAGGATGAAAGGCCTCTGCCTAACGGCCTGATAACTCAAGGCCCTATGCTGGCCTGTCCAAGCAAAACAGACACACTTCAAAGTGTGTCCCATGAGGGAAAAATTGCTTTGTAGATAGCTATCACTCATGAAAAGCTGTCTGTGGGATAGTTCTCCTCTAACAGAGAGACTCTAGCACCATCTCATGGCAAAACCCCTTCAATGAGGAAAATACTCATGTCACTGCAATTAAAAAACTATGAGAGCAATCCACACTTAATTAATCGTGATCAAGATATTGTACATACTTCTCTCTTAAATCTTGCAGAATGCATCTCAAGGACAAAACTCAGGAGGACAACAGGAGCCCCCTGGATCAACCTCATCATAAGGCTTGTGGTCCTCTCAGCCACAATTGCAACTGCCTCTCTTGCCACTCCCCTGCACCCGACCAGAAGGACCACACCCAATGGATTGGAAACAACTTATGCTGTTGCTGGGACTTTAATTGGACTTTCCCCCTTCTTTTGCATCAATGCAGAAAAGGATCCCATTTATGCTATTGTGCAACATTTTGTCATTCAGCCTGCAAGTGCATGCCTGGTGGCAAAATTCTTTTTTCTTGCCATATTGTGCCAAAAAAATCCATCTCCCAGGATTCTTTTACCTGTTGGTTTGGATGATATTGTATTGCCTTCCTTGTTTGCTACTAATGTTTCCTTGTAATGCCCAGTTACATCTGACCCAATAGCAAGGCACCCTTGGAATATGTCACTCTCACTTGATCATTCATGGGCCTTTACTATATTAAGGGAAGTGTCTAGGGCACAGAGGTTGTGTCAGTCTACAATTTGCCTTCATAATGATATTCTTTGAGAGCCAGGAATAAGAGGCATTGTAGGTGTTTGCCATTCTCCTTAGAAGGAGTAGCAAAAGTAGTCTATGTCAGTGATATGCCTAGTGGCATGACCATACCCCCTTATGCTAGAGAGGTTATTGGCCCCAACTGCAAAGATATCCATGGAAAGAATTTAAAGATATCAATGAAGGTATACTTCTAAGAGCTATATCTTGGAGAGATTGTCTCTCCCTTTTCAGACCCTATTTTATTTCTAATGAGCTTATTAGTTGGTCCAGACCCTACAAAATGTTGATGAAGAATGGAATTTTTAACAGGGATACATAAATTAATATTTAAATATCATACAGATTTTATAGCAAATGCTCAAAATACAAAAGAAAGACAGTCTGGAGACTTTTTGCAAGTAGGCAAACAATTGTTATGTGGTGCTTACAAATGTATAGATATCAGTCCTATTGTCACGATGGATGCCATTTGGTCCAATGGTTCTTATGAAAAACCCTCAGCAAAAGGCTACTAAAGGATATGTATGTGTTAAGCCACTCTTCTTCTTTGTAACTTCCACTCAAAATCACAAAAATGGTTGTTTTAATTGTGATGATTCCCAATGTGAGTTAACCAATTGCTGGAATTCCTCTGTTATGACAGTAGTGCTAATGAGAACACCCCCCCCATGTTATGGTTTCCAACAGAGGATGACTCCTCCATTCAAGAGCTTCACTTTACAAAAGATATTTCCCTTCAGAGAGTTAGGTGAGATTTTGGGATTACTGCTGCCATTATAGCTGCCTTCGTAGTTGTGGTCGCAACAGCTATTGCTGCTGGTGCAGCTTTGACCTAGTCCACAGCAAATGCTGCAACCATTAATCAGGTAGTGCAGTGCTCCCCCAAAGCCCTGACCACCCAGGAACAACTAAACCTGCACTTGAAATGAGGTATCTTAATGTTACAACAGCAGATTGACCTTACTGATAAACAATTGATATGCTTCAATTGAATGTTAAAGTACCCTGCAGTCCTCAATTTCTGTATGTTTGTCAAACCCCTGTCTCAGTAAGAAATGTAATGTAAGTTCCAGTTGAACTAGCAAATAGACTTAAGAAAGCTTGGGATATGACTTCTAGAAATTTCACTGTGATGCTACATGCTCATATCCTCAGCCTAAATAAAACCAGAGCAGAGCTAATTCTTAACCCCCAAATCTTACAGCAACTATGGGATAAATTTTCAGCTTTACTTGACCCTGATAATTGGGTTCTCACTGGTATTAGCATAGATTTTCTTATTTTAGAGTATGTTATTTTAAGATGTTTCCAAAAAAGGCTCAACAAAGTAGAAACAAAACAAGCTATGTTAGTTCATGCATATAAGGAAAGTCAAAAGGAGAACAATGATTCCCCTGCATCTATACAGATGGTGGCTATGGACAAGATCTAAATAGTACCAACTAAAGGCCAGTTTTATATGAGAGATCATGCCCTGAGTCTTAGCACTGCTCTCCTTTTCATCTATCTATCTCTTTCAGCTCTGTCACTAAATTACTGTTTGTCTGTCTATGGCTTTCTCCTTCCTTCCTGAACGCAGCCTCACCAGCCCAGTGCTGTGAGCTGGGCCCTCCATGGAGAAGAAACCTGAATTTCCCAATCCTAAGATAAATGCTGGCTTGGAGGCCACAGGGACATTATCTATCAAGGAGACAGAGAGCCCTCTCAGGGCAATGCCTTGAACACTCCACATCACCCTGTTTGGCCCCAGAGTATGGCTGGTTAGTCAATGACGCTTAAGATTTCTCAAGGGAGGAACAACCTAAGACAGGCACAGCCACAGAGGGGCATCAGGAGAAAACTCAGGGGCCAACAGAGGTGAAGCTCAGAACCCCACCCCCCACCTGTGCAAAGGCCTAAGTCTTCACTCTTTCAGAGAGAGGTCTCCTACCCCATGGCTGCTTTGCTTCCCATGCCCAGCTCATATCAGGACCCAAGTGACAGACAGAGACCTAATCAGCAGCGGTTGCCCTCTCAGCACAGCAGGAAACAACTGCAGCTACAGGAATGGGCCATGTCTGCATCTGTCCCCTTTTCTCTTTCTTGGTTCTTTTCCATTTCTCTATGCTTTTCCCTCTTCTTTTCTTCTCTCTTCATGGTTCCCCTTCAGCAACAAACTTAACAAAAAGGGAGGAAATGTTGGAATAACTGTCAGTTTACAGCTAGCAGCTAGCAGCTATGAGTAGCTCAGAGTGCTTTAAGTATCTGCACTCCTTCAGGCCTGATAGGAACTTGCAGGATGGGATGCTCTGCTCTAGTGAGCCATCAGTGAAACCGCATTCTTAGCACTTGTGGTTAGCATTGCCAAGCTGCCAGGCCAGGAAACTGATAGCCAGGAGCTTTAGGAATGGAACTTCTAACCTAGAAACTCCCTCCCCTAGGAACAAAGGCCCTTAATGATTATAGCAATATTTAGAACATCCTCCTAGTGTGGTTACATTAGGCATAAGATGATTGGCTTATGGATACTATCTTGCTTGTGAATGATTGATGGGCATGCCCCACTTGGACTCTTTAACAACTATATGCATTCCAAAAATAAACTGAGCTACCTCAGGTGGGTCTCCATCCAGTTCTCTCACCAGCTCCTGGAGTCTGTGTGTTGATTCTGTGTCTTCACCTCCCTGTGACAAGGTAGCCAAGCAACTAATTGACCAGAATCACAGACCCAGTCCCTTCTTGGGGAAGCCTAGCACTACAAACAACTGCATGCTGAGTATGTAAGATGAACTTTTTGAGAGCTGACTACTGAAAAGTTAGGAGATATGGAGCATTCCTGGAGTGGAACTGAATCAGAGGAGATAATCCTGTAAGTCAAAGGAAGGACTGAGGGACTCCAGCATCTGCCAAAGCTCTTTTTGCTTGGGGAAACTGCCCCCTTTCTTCCCTGCACTGTAAGGGTTACTCCACCTCTGTCTACTTAAAAAAGAGAAAAAGAGAAATAGGGGACACTAAATGCAGTAAAGTCACCACCGAGACCCTTGATTTTACATTTCTGGTTGCCCCTCTGCGAAAACATCTGGTCCCCTCATGGTGTAAAACTCATAATTAAATGGGAGTTGGAAACCTGGAAAATTTTTCTTGTATCTAGTCTCTCTGTTTTTTCTTAAGAGAGAGAGAGAGAGAGAGAGAGAGAGAGAGAGAGAGAGAGAGAGAGAGAGAGAGAGAGAGAATTTTAATATTTATATATTTATATTTTAGTTTTTGGGGGACACAACATCTTTGTTTGTATGTGGTGCTGAGGATCAAACCTGGGACACATGCATGCCAGGTGAACATGCTACTGCTTGAGCCACATCCCCAGCCTCAAGTCTGTCTGTTTTAAAGGTTTCTGTCTTTTGGCAGTAGTCTGGAGCTCCTTTCTGTCTGTCTGTCATTGTGCCTTTGTTTGTATCTGTTTCTGGCCCTTTAAGACATGGAAAATAATATGTTAATATTATAAATTGTTCCTTGGAAATGATTTAGATAAATGGGCTACCTGTAGGATATGTGTGAATGTGTCTAAAAAATCATGTTTTATGCTTCTTCTGCTTCCCTGTAAGGAAACAAAAGTCAATTTCCCCTTGACTAAATATGCCAGATTTTCTGTTCTCACTTCTTGCTTTAGACCTCTTAAAATTATCTAAATATCCTGTTACCAAAAGATTTACTCTCCCTGCATTATGAGCAGACTTTAGAGCAAGATTTATGCTCTTTGTCATTGAAAAAAAGTAAAAATGTCTTACCTAAATCAAACTAAACTAAACCAAAAAGTAAATTGTATGGTATTTACTAATTACTGGATGGTCATTTTTTTTTTTAGGACTCTTGCTTTTTCTTAAATTTTGTATTTTTTGAGCTCATAATTTTGATCCTATAGGCCTAGGTTAATATTTTTTGGATCATTTTTATTTTTATTCAACTATGGAGTTTTTAAGTATTGCAATGGAGATTTTGCCTGCAAAAAGCTACAAGGCCTTTACTATTGTGTTATATGTTCACACTTGTGTTATGTGTTGTATGTCTACATTTAACAGATATAAGGAGTGCTCATAAAAAATTTTAAAAAATGGATCCAAAGATCTTTAATTCATGTGATTTTAATGGTTCAATTAAAATTGGGTAAAGAGATAAAAATAAATGTCTTTAAATTTAAGCTTCCAAGTTTTTCTAGGTGTTAAAAAACTAATAAAATATTAATATCTATAAAATGTTTAATATGCCTTGGTTCTAGGTCTTTCCTTCAATAAGGAAAAAAATGGCTAACATTGTTCAATACACTTGTCTAATATCTTGAGAAAATAAGTAAAGTAAATTTGATATGGGATTACTCATTTATAAGTATTTTTGTTAGATATATGATTGATTTACTAAGGTCTGCATGATTTTGTTTTTACAACCAGTCATATGTTAAAAAGACAAAGATTTCTTAAAACATAAGTTTACCCATAACATTGTGTTTATTAAGTTTTATTTTTTTTCTAGAGCAAGTAACCATAAAAATTAAACAACTGGTTAAATAAGAACTGATATTTTAGAGCATATTACTGTTATTTCTTTGAAAGCTAAACTTGGTTAATATAAAAACATCAATGTAATTGTGATACTATTTATGTGCTCATATCTTTCAGGTACACAAGTCTGTAATGTAGAAGATTTAAAAGAACATTATATCAAGCTGGTGTTCTAAAGTTGTATGGTAATTTTAAGCTTCAAAGAAAAACATATTGAGGATTTATTTACCTGTTATCAATAAGATTTATAACATTTTATGTTACTTTTTACATTGGGAAACATTTTAAATGTCTTTTTAAGTTAATGAGAGCCTAGTCTATGTAAAGATTAATATTGTAAAGCCCAAAGTATTTTGATACTTTTCCACAAAATGTTAAAAACTTTCATCCTTTCTTTAATTCATGTTTTAAATGTAATATTATATGGTGTTATCTAATATTCATGTGACCTCAAACAATTTATGTAAACCTTATAAAATGATATTTAAAAAGTAAAGATCAGCTTAAAAACTAGAACACTTTACTTAAGATTTATGAAGAGCCCTGTCTTACCTGAGATAAGGCTCTGTGTCCTATCTTACTACATGTGAGAATGACTATGAAAGCACTAGGACAGGTTTTAGTTCATTTAAAGTTACGTTCAAAAGTTGTTTATTTTATGTCAAGATAACTAGGATCTCAAATAGAGAATATAATGTATAACTCAGCCAAAATTCAAGGTAGCTATTACATGAACTAAACATGTTTTTACTCTTGTTAATTTTATTTTGTAATTTTCTTATAAATTACCTAAGATTCCCTGTTAGTGTTTTGCAGAGGTGTTGATTTAAGAACACAACCTGAGTTAATTTAGGATAATAAGCCATCACCTACAAGACAGATAGGATAATACAGACCCAATTAATAAAAAAGGCAAATAATTGTAAAGTTATAGACATTAAAGCCCAGTGCTCTTAATTTAAGGCTGATGAGGCTAATTTGCTAAATATTTAAGATCAAGACTTAAAGATTAAAATTAAATTAAGAGGGCCAAGAAAACTAATGTTTGGCTCTTGCCCTCTGAGTCAGTCTGAATCCAGGGAACAGAGGACTTCTCTAAAGAGCTTTACAACTCTGGGTCACATCACCTCCCAATCATGGAGAAAAAAGCCAATCAGTGCCTTTGCTAAAGAGGAGGGTCATTGAAAAAGGAAGACATCCCTGATGCTTCCAAGGGAAGCCACATGGTTGAGCAAGACCTGGACTCATCCTAGTGCAAATGGCACTAGCAGAATTAAAGAGCTGCTCTCAAGTTTCCCCAGGAATGACTCCCATAAAACTCAGCTGACTGTTAACAATAGATTGAAACAAAAGCCAGTTTGACTACTTAATCTTAAACACCTAGCTAAAACAGTTAAAACAAAAACACAGCCATTCCTGGGCATTTAAATCATCATCATCATCATCATCATCAAATAATAAGTAATTCAAGGTATACACCTTATGTTAGCCCCCCAAAATAAGTAAGACTGGAGGCTACAAAAAAGGATTCTAAGATAGAAATGCCTGATAAACTATCAAAAGAGACTATCAAGAAGAACTTCCAGAGACAGAAGATTTTAGTTAATTTAAGGCATACTGATATACCCAACTTACACATGTAGGCTTGGTGTTTGCTGGTACGATTTCTGGCCCTAAGTAATATAATTAAAGGTTTCTCTAGTAGACACAGTTGTCATACTAGTAAAAGGATTTTACAAGATCAGAGGACATTAAATTATTTTGTGATAGTAGAAGCAAATGTGACTCCATTTTGTTTTATGACTTCATCCTGTAAAATAACCATGCCAAGTAGAAGGGTCATGACTGGGGCAAGATGTTCTTTTCCTTTTGCTACAGAATCCCTCAAGAACACAAAACTACCTAATGGAGTATTGTTTCTGTAACTAGGGTAATGGGGCTCTGTTTCTGTAACTGGGGTAACTGGGATAACTCTGATTGGTTAGGCTTCCCTCTGCTTGATTGCTCTCTGCCACTACTGTAACCTGGCTTGCTTGCATTGGCTGGATCCCCAAACATCTCTTTTGCTGTTTTCAGGCTTATAATGAGCACTCTTGCAATTGTTCAGGGCTGATCATCAGACCAGCTTAATGTTCTGTTCAGTCGCCACAGGTGTGCTTCAACAAAGGCTTGATTCGATTATATGTGAGTGGTCTGGAAGTCAGTTTATGAAACCTCAGGATGAAGCTTTAACTATAACATCTGGGGGCTCACCCGGAATCTATTTCTTCCCTAACCTAATGCCAAATTTGCCTCTAACAATGTCTTTTGGACCTCAGCCCCAGAGTAGAGGGGAGCTTCTGAGAGATGTTCCCCAGCCTCACTCCCAGGGCAACTCCAATTGGTCCTAGGATGCTCTGAAAAGCCTCCTGCCCGCCTGTCAGTTCTGGTGAGCTGACTCTTCTGGGGAAAAGGTCAGATTGGATGCAGTCACTTTCACCTTCCCCGGGACAGGATGAGACATTGTCACTGTCTCCCTAGAGTCTTCCTGTGTGAGCTCATCTGTCTGTATCTGAGGCCCACTGGAGGCCTCCCTGTGAGGCCTCATCTGTCTAGGGACAGGATAAGACGTGGTGTCTACCCTATTAGAGGTCTCCCTATTAGAGGTGTGACCTCAGTGATTGTTGCTTGTCCTGTGTCTGCTGTTTGTTATTTGTCCAGTGTCAGTTTGCCGGCTGTTTGTCCTGTTTATCTATACATGTATAGTCCAGTGTCTGCCTTGCTGTTTGTCATTTGTCCCGTGTCTGTTCACCAGCCATTTGTCTTGTGTTTATCTGTCTGAGTGTTGTACGTGGGCCCTTTTCTTGTTCTCATAACTGCTCTTCTTTCATCAGGACTCCTTTGCTCCACCGACATCGTGGGACAAGGAAGCTCTACAGAGGTCTCTACCTGGACACATTTAACTTGTTTTTTTAACAATTCCCAGAACTTTGTCTGTTGGTTTGTTTTTGTTTGTTCCCTTTGTGTTCTGTGTGAATTTCTACCTCAGTTTGTTTCTAATGGAAAAAAAAATGGCTAAAACGGTTTTAACTGTTCTCACTACAGCTTGCATTAAAATGTAAAGTGCTGCCAATAGGACTAAAAGAATTGTCAAAAGTAAAAGCTAAAGGTAAAAAGAAAAAGTTATTCTAGAGGTTACCTCCATTTAGAAACTGGGCCAGGTGGCCAACTGGGTAAATCAATGTCAGTTCCTATAGAAGACAGATTAAAACTAAAGTGTTTTATAAAATTATTATCCCTAAATTGAATAACAAAAAGCATAATTTTGTCTAGAAAATTTGACTTTTGTCTCTCAGTATTTGCAAACATGAATAACTCCCAACTATTAAAAATGGTCTAAAAATTTTTCAGTGTCAGGCTAAAAGTTGGTGGCCGCTATCCAAGAAACCAGAAAAAACAGTTTAAAATGGGACCCCAACCTGGGGGACTCTCCCAAGGAGATCAATGAAGCTGCCTCTTTGGGAAGTTCTTCCAGGGAAAAATATCCCCCCTTCATTTGTCTATGTTCCCTCAACTCTTTTCAGCTTTCATGAACAGGATCATCTCTGGAAAGTTCTATATTTGTTAAATTCATAATTTTGATTCAATACACTTAGGTTAGTATGTTTTTCTGATTACACTCTGCTTTATTCTAAGGCCAATTTACAAAGGTTAACTCTCAAAGTAAGGGTTTTTTAAAAAAAATAAGCTACAAGCCTTTTGTTTGACTGTTTGCTTTATGTGGGTGTACTGGTGTACTATCCTTCTACATGTACTGCCATGTCTACATATATTTGGTACAAAAAAATTGACATATGAGCTCATAAATTATAATTTTTAAAAATGTATCAAAATGCTTTTGGTTAATATGATTTAAAGTTTCAATTTAAATTAAAAAATAGATAAAAGTACAAATGTCTTTAAAGTTTTCTAGATGGTTAAACAACTGTTAAAATGTTAATGTCTATAAAGTGTCTGATATCCATTGTCTCTAGGATTTTTCTTCAACAGGAAAAAAAAGTTTACTAATACTGTTCAATGCACCTGTCTGATCCTTGTTTTTAAAAAAGAGATACATAAATTACATCTCAACATATATAAATTAGTCATGGATGTGTTTGTTAGAGACATCTAATTGGTATAAAAAGTTAATATGCTGACTGAATTTAACTTTTTAAATTCCATAAGGTAAAATAGTTAAACAATGTTGGTATTTTCATAAATTGTTAAACTAAAAAAGAGATTTGAAATTATTTTGTGTTATTATAAAAACATGGATACTATAAATTATGAAGTCCCAACAGGTATAATTCTACATACAAGGAGTCAAGAGCTTTCAACTGTATTTCAATTAAAGTACATTAAAGTACTGTAAATAACAAATATTTCATCTTATTAAAATGATTAATTTATTAAAATTCAGAAATTTATAAGAGTTATCTCAAGGTACAAACAGAAAGAAAAGGATCAATGGATTAAAAATCAATAAAAGTTCTAAATATGAAAATATATTTAATGGAAAACATTTCCAGGTAAAAAGTCTTTATGTGTTAAAGTATCATTATAATACATCTAAGTAAACAACAAAAGGGTCTAATTAATAATTTTAAGGTCTATAAATAAAAGACAAATATTAAAATGTTTATATATAATTAAATTGGTATATATATAACACAAATAGTTAAAACTATTCAAGATTGTTCCCTAGGACAAATATTAGTGTACTGATATACTTATATATTAAAATAATAAAAAATTTCTAAAAATATTAATTACATTGTGTCTATTAAGTTTTATCCCCTAAAACAAGTAATCTTGAAAAAATTAAGGTTTATACATCTGTGGCTAAACAACAATTGTTATTTTAAAGTATTGTCCTACATTACAGAGTCTAGATTTTCCTTTAAAAGCTAACCTTGGTTAATATAAAAGCATCAATAAAATTGTGATACATTACTCTTCTTTACAGATTAAATGTGTTCATATCTTTCAGATTTATTATATAAGTCTTTAAGGTAAAAGGTTTAAAGGAACATTTTATCAAGCTGGTATTCTCCAAAATTAAATTGTAATGGTAATTTAAACTTATAAATATAATAGATTTATTGGGGATTTATTTATGTTATTTGAAGTTTTGTAACCAAGTCTTATGTTACCTTTTACACTAAAATATAAAAATTTAAAGATATTTTAAAAAGTAATGAGAGCCTAATCTATTTAAAGATTAATATTATAAAACATTTTGCCACTTTTTCAAATGGAAAAAAAATGTTAATGGCCTTCAGCCTTTCCTTAATTAATGTTTCAGATGTATGTCATTGTGCTACTAACATCCATACAGAGTCAGGAAACAGTATATGTAAACTTTATAAAAATGATATCTAAAAAGAGAGACAAGATCAGCTTTAGAACTAAAATATTTTACCTAAGATTTGTAAAGAGCCCTGTCTTACTTGAGATAAGGCTCTGCCTTCCACCATACAGCATGTCAAAATAACTTCAATGTAGGCCAGATTTCAGTTGATTTAATGTTATATTCAAAGATTGATTTTATTAGAAAGATTACTGTGATCTCATATAGGAAATAAAATGTATAACTCAGCCAAGGTTCAATATTATATACAAGCTAAATATGTAATATGTTTTTACTATTGTTAATTTCACTTTCTATTTTCATTATAAATAAAAAAGCGACTATGATGCTTAGAGCAACCAATATGCCTTTATTGTGGCAGTGTCTGATTAACACACACAAGAAAAGGAAAAAGAGAGAGAGAGAGAGAGAGAGAGAGAGAGAGAGAGACAGACAGACAGACAGACAGAGAGAGAGAAGGAGAAAACAAAGGGTAAGAGAGAGGGAAAGAGAAAAGAGTGAGAGAAAAAATGAAAGAGAATAAAAGTGAGAGAAGAAAGAGAGAGCAAGATGGGGGGACCTGGCAAGAGAGTTTTTTTTTTTTTTTCAGGAAGTCAATGTTTTTATTTCATCGAGGTAGTTTCAGTGGTCAAAGACCATATATTTGTGTTTGTTCTTTAATCCATAAATGGGTTCTAGAAATTGAATTTGTAAAAAGGCTTAGTTAACATGAAGTCAGGGAAAAGGGAATCAGATAGTCTGTGAAGATATTTCAATACTGACTTGGGTTAGCATTCTTATTCTGCTGGCTACCTGATTTTTTATGTCTCTAACATCAACATCATCTAACTTAGGAGGTAAGGACTATGTCAATCTAAATTATTGTGTACAGCCAAGCATAGTAGCAAAAAGAAGTGGCTCAATAACTGTTTGATCAGTACCTAGAGACATCATTTTGTACACCTTCAAATACTTTGCTGCTGAGAAAGAAAAATTTGCAAATGTCCTTCCTTTGGGTAAGAATACCAAAAAGCAAGCCAGATTCTCATCCCTCTCCCACCTTGTCCAGGTACTCAGCACTACCTTGCAGATGTTCTTCTCCAAAACAGCCCCAGTTTAGTGGTGTAGGTGGCTGGCAATTTTCTTCTGTAAATGGCCAGATGGTAAACACTTTCAGTCTTGCAATCTGTATGGTCTCTGCTCTACTCAATTCTGCCATTGTAGCATGAAAGTAGCCACAGTAAACAAGTAAATGAATGAGCATGGCAGTGTCCCAATAAAATTTCATTCAAAAAGATGTGGTGGCCCAGATTTGTCCAGCAAGCTATATTTTTAAAATTTTTTTAAATTTTTTAGTTGTAATTGGACACAATACCTTTATTTTTTATTTATAATGCAGTGTTGAGGATCGAACTCAGGGTCTTGCACATGAGAGCTGAGTTTTCTACCACTAAGCCACAACCCCAGCCCCAGCCACAACTCCACCCCTGAGCAAGCTATAATTTTCCCACTCCTGCACAGATAAACAATGTACTTTTTCTTCCTCTTTTTGTGATGAATGGCGAAGAGTGTTTACTTTAAACAATTCATACCAAAAAAAAAAAAAAATCTTCATTAAAGTCCCAACTAAAATTCTCATTTATTTTATCCTTTCTTTCTTTTTCATACTGGGGATTAAACCTAGGGGCACTCTACCACTGAACTACATCCTCAACCCTATTTTTTTTTAAATTTGAGACAAAGTCTTTCTAAATTGCTGGGGCTGGTCTCAAACTTGTGATCATCTTGCTTCAGCCTTCCCAGTTGTTGAGATGATCATAGGTATACATCACTTCACCTGGCTGAAATTCTCATTTATTTACTCCAGAATCTTTTTGTTTGGTTGTTTGTTTGTTTTTTAATTTATTTTTTTTATTGATTGTTCAAAACATTACAAAGATTGCAGAATCACATCAGTTACACATCCACATTTTTACATAATGCCATATTAGTAGCTGTTGTATTCTGCTACCTTTCCTGTGTTCTACTATCCCCCCTCCCCTCCCCTCCCATCTTCTGTGTCTACCCCATCTACTGTAATTCATTTCTCTCCTTGTTTATTTTCCCATTCCCCTCACAACCTCTTATATGTAATTTTATATAGCATTGAGGTTCTCCTTCCATTTCTATGCAATTTCCCTTTTCTCTCCCTTTCCCTCCCACCTCATGTCTCTGTTTAATGTTAATATTTTCCTCCTGCTCTTCCTCCCTGCTCTGTCCCTCCAAACTGCTTGCCCACTCACATTGTCCCCGCTCAGCTTGAAGTAGCAAGAATGTTCATCGCCCTTTTTCCTTATAGCAGTAGGAGGTCCCTAACATTAGAGAAAAAAAATTACAGTCAATATAGGTGTTCACCAGTATGTCTAGCTCAGGAAGATGTACCTCAGAAACCACTCCCAAGATTACCCTGGGTGATCTCCCAGAAAGAGACACTTGCCTCCACAATCCAACTTATAAGTGGAAAAACTCCCCGTTTGCCAAAAATTGTGCTTCCCAGGTCTCACTTCGAACTCCTTGCCTAAATCCCCAAACTGTCAATAACTCTAACTATACAACATACTATTTTGATGGAGTAAAAGGAAGAGAACACCTGGACTTATTAAAAGGCCAGGACCCACTGATTTATCAACATAGACTGGCTGCCCCCATTCTAGTTCCCCTCCTGGCTGGTATGCAAATAGCTGGATTGCCTTGAAGGTTGAAGCAGGAACTGCTTTATTGCAGGGAAACTCAGCAGGAACTGAGTGGGAACTCAAGGTAGTGGGCACACAAGTAGTGGGAGCTGCTTTATTGCCGAACAGCAGAGGTATATATACATAACTGATTACACACAACTTGACTCAATTAGCATCATCTAGATACAGCAGTAAACCAATAAGGAATCCTCATAAATTTAATGACTCGGTGGCATTGCCTTACAAACCAATCCTCCTGGCAAACTGCCAGGCACCATCTTGACTTGATTTGTGGTCCCCAACAATGGATCTACTGCTTTGGGATCTATAACTCTTATTACAGGCTCTAAAAAATTTTAAGTCCCTCTGCTGTCAAATAGATATAAATTTAAACTTCAGGCAATTGGTTCCAAAACCTATTCTCATGGTCTCCTTGGTTGACTACCATTATTTCAGCCGTAGTTGTGCCCCTAGTTCTTCTCCTGATTGGGATTACTGTAGGACCCTGCCTCTTAAAAACCCTCCTAAGGTAGGTGAGGTCAGACTTATGGCCTTGTGAGCCCAATGAGGTTCCTTAAACACAGAAGAATGTAATAAAAAAACTGAGGCCCAATTATGTGCAAGATTAACATCAAACCTACTAAAACCAGTGGGGGATGTGATAGTAGAAGCAAAGATGACTCCATTTTGTTTTATGACTTCATCCTGTTAAACAACCATGCCAAGTAGAAGGGTCACGACTGGGGCAAGATATTCTTTTTCTTTTCCTGTAGAAACTTTTAAGAACATGGAACTACCTAATAAGGCATTGTTTCTGTAACTGGGGTGACTGGGATAACTGTGATTGGTTAGGTTTTCCACCCCTTGACTGCACTCTTCCGCTTCTGTAAGCTGGCTTGCTTGCATTGGCTAGACCCCAGAACATCCCTTTTGCAGTTTTTAGGCTTCTAAGTAGCGCCCTTGCAATTGTTTGGGGATGATAAGGGGAACAGCTTTATGTTCTGCTCAGCCACCACTAGTGTGCTTCAATAAAGGCTTGATTTTATTATATGTGAGTGGTCTGGAAGTCAGTTTATGAAACCCCAGGATGAAGCTTTAACTGTAACAAACTCAGGAGCATTTGATCCCTGAGCTACATGCCCAGGCCTATTTTTTATTTTATTTACAGACAGGAACTCACTGAGTTGCCTAGTGACTTGCTTTTGCTGAGGCTGGCTTTGAACTCGTGATCCTTCTGCCTCAGGCTCCCTGACTGCTGGGATTACAGACTTGCACCACTGTGCGTTGCTTGTTTTGATGTTATTATACAACCTTGGACTATAATTGGTTCCAATTCAGTCCCCAGTCCTTCCACATTCCCTCCCTCCCTCCTCCTGTTCCCTTCCTCTACTCTGCTCATCTTTCTGTTGCAAATGGGAGTTGGTCTGTCCCCCAAGCTTCTGTGTTTGGGCAGGAAGAGCAAGAGGTGAAATGATTAGATTATTAGATCTGTACCCTAATATTTATATCCATCCTAGTTTAATGGAATAGATGTGAGGTGATTTCATGCAGGTGAGGTTGGGCTGTAGGAGGGGAGTCACTGGGATGTGTCCTGGGAAGTTTCCTCTCCACTATAAACTGTCATTTCCCCTATGCATCGTGGCCTCCATGAGTTGAGCCCCTTCTTTCCATTGGTGTTCTTTATCCATGATGCTCTTACTCCCTTCAGGTCCAGAGCAATGGAGTGGGCCAACCAGTGACTGAACTTGTACAACCCAGAGATGAAACAACGTCTACCTCCTCGACATGGGTCTTGTCAGGGACTGTTCTCACAGGGAGGGAAAGATGGCTGTCACAGAAATTAGCACCAACAGAGGGGTCTGTCTGTGACAACCTTGTCCATGGGATTCCAAAGGCTCCAGAACTGGTTGTAGGAAATAATGTGGAGCAGTCTGAGGACACAGGATGAAGACTTCTTACAAGGTGTAAGTTGGACTTTGTGGGAAATTTTGACTGTAGCTCCTTCCTAGGTCCATGGAGCCAGTGTCCTCTGTGCACACTGAGACCAGGTGAGCTGAGGATACCACATGCCAAGGTAATGGCTCAGACAACCCATGAACCAGGGTGGAGAGCTCACCAGGGACATGAGGTGGAGATGTGACCAAGGGTGGAGGACAGCTGTACAGTCACCAGGAGAACCACTGTGTCAAAGGATGTTTCTATGATGACAACTAAGGACACTGTGTGGTAGGCTGAGTAGCAGACACAGGTTTTCATTGCAATTCTGTGTGGGATCTCGAGATGGTGGGCCAGAGGCAGCCAGATTCCTGAGCCACTCTGTGATTCAGATCTCATCTAGTAAGAATACTGCATCTCAGAGAGTGTGAGAGACCCATATACAGCTGATTTCCTCAGAAATCACCACCACTGTGACCCCCACGCAGGGCTCAGAGCCTCAGCATTCAAGCAGGGCTCTGGACCATTGGTGCTCAAACCCAAAGCTCACAGTTTTAACTCACGTTTGGCTCTCAAGTGGCCTTTAAGAATCACCTATCAGCAACTCTGCAGAATTCCAGAATGTGCTTTGGTACTGCTCCCTTACAGGTCACTTGGCAACTAGCTATTCAGAGCATAATGCCATCACCAGGCTCCCCCCATCCCACTAGACTCCCCAGTGCTGGACAGAGACTGACTCCATCTTGGATCACCTTTCTTACTATATTGGGTGGGGACAGCTCTCAGATCAGATCTCCATCTGGCCAGGTACAAGTTATCCACCCCCTCCCAAGTGGAAATAACTCGGTACAGTGACCACTCAACACAAAAGCAGCTCCCAGTTGGGCAAGTGTGCAGTGCGACCAGGGCACCACTCATCTGATGTGAGCCTGGCTGTGAGAGGTCCTGAACGTGGGAACTGCTAAGTGAGAGGGAAATGGGACTAAAATTTGGAGCCTAGCAGAGAGACCAGGAGCTGGGAAAGCTCCAGTCAAGAGAGAGAGAGACAAAACCAAGTGCTAAGTCAGAGGAGCAGTCCCAAAAAGAGACCTGTGAGGTGCACCCTCCCTAAAGAGACTGGAGGCTGGCACTCACCTCTTTGAGATGCCCTACACCAGGATGAGTCCTGCCACCCTGGTTACCTACACAATCCTGAGGGCAGAGACACCAGCTTAAAACACAGAGCCTCGCCTATTTGATGAGAAGAGAAGCAGGAAAGATGTGGATCTCTAAAACTAGCAACAACACTGGTTTCTTCTTTTGATTATTTTTTTCTTCTATCTCTTTTACCCCCTCTATCCTCCAGCCCTCACACTCCCAACACATGTGAAACCAAGAACTTCACATGAAATATGAATTCGAGGACTGAGTCATCTGAATAATGTAATATAGAGGTGCTGTATATGTCATTTTTTCTTTTTTCTTCTTTTATTTTTCCTTCCTCCCAAATTTTACTATTGTAACACCCTGTATTTCTCTAAATACATATATGTGTTTTTTTTATGTATTCTACTTTCATCCCACATACCTTTCTACCCTAAATTACTTCCTGTCTATTTTCCTGCTACTAACCCTCTTCATTAGATTTCTCTTTCACACTTCCTAAGACATATTAACTCTTATCCTCACATCCTTTCTCCTCAGCATATTGTCCTACTCCTCACCCCCAGTTCATTGTCCAACATCAGAAACTATAATCCTTTTTATGAAACTACTGATTATATTTTAGATAATAATTGAATCCAAAATTTCTGTACATTGAGACTAAACTGTAAATTTCTTAATAAGAACAAATTGTACATAGTGATATATTGTAGATATTGGGAATAGTTAGTATTGTCCTTCCCCACAAAAGAGGGATCTTGAAACCCTATAAAAGCACTACAGACCTATAGAGTAATAACCCCCCAGACTTGCAGAGCTGAAAAGGAAGACACATGAGCAACATGAAAGATAAGGGAAGAAAGTAACACAAACAAATCAAGACACCACATCATTAGAATCATTGGCAGCCACAGCAGAAAAAATGACAAAAAAGACTTCAGGATATACATGATTTAAATATTCTGTGAACTCAAAGAAGATATAAGAGAGCAAATACAAGCAGTGAAAGATCACTTTGACAAGGAGCTATATAAACAAATCCAAGAAGCAAAAGATAACATCAACAAGGAGATAGAGGTTCTAAAAAAACAAAAGAAAAAGAAAAAGAAAAAAAAAACAGAAGTCCTTGAAATGAAAGAAACAATAAACCAAATTAAAAGCTCAAATAAAAACATCACAAACAGAGTAGACCACTTAGAAGATAGGATATCAGATGATGAAGATAAAATATATAATCTTTAAAAGAACATAGACCACACAGAGATAATGGTAAGAAACCAGAGCAGAGCATTCAAGAAATATGGGATACCATATAAAGACCAAATTTAAGATATATTGGGATAGAGGAAGGCATAGAGGTCCAAAACAAAGAAATGAACAATCTATTCAATGAAACTTAAAGAATGAATTGGAAATTCAAATTCAAGAAGCCAAATGTACAAAATCACAACAGATTCACACCAAGGCACATTATGATAAAAATGCCCAACATGCAGAATAAGGAGAGAATTTTTAAAAGTCACTAGAGAAAGGAATCAAATTACATATAGGGAAAAACAAATTAGGATAACAGCAGATTTTTCAACACAGACCCTGAAAGTTAGAAGATCCTAGAACAACATATATCAAGCTCTGAAATAAAATGAGTGGCAACCAAGAATCTTATATCCAGCAAAATTAAGGTTTAGATTTGAAGATGAAATAAAAACCTTCCACAATAAACAAAAGTTAAAATAATTTATAGCTAGAAAATTGGCACTACAAAACATCTTTGACAAAATATTCCTTCGAGAGGAAATGTAATACAACAATGAAAATCAGCAGAGGGAGGTAGTACCCTAAAGGAAAAACCAATCAAAAAAGAAAATCAAGTCAAGGTAAATAACAATAATAAATAAATATGCCTGGAAATACAAACCATGTTTCAATAATAACCCTGAATATTAATGGCTTAAACTCACCAATCAAAAGACACAGGTTAGCAGACTGGATTAAAAAAAAGGCCCACCTATATACTGCCTATGGGAGATTCATCTGATTGGAAAAGACATACACAGACTGAAGCTGAAAGGTTGGGGAAAATCATACCACTCACAAGGACTGAGGAAGCAAGCAGGGAGTTTTCATCCTCATATCAAATAAAGTAGACTTCAAGCCAAAGTTAATCATAACAATGGACATTACATACTGCTCAAGGAAACCATACACCAGCAAGACAAAACAATCATAAATATATATGCCCCAAACATTGAAGCAGCTGTTCATCAAACAATTTCTTCTCAAGTTCAAGAGTCAAATTGACCACAACACAATGATCTTGGGTGACTTTAACACACTTCTCTCACCACTGGATAGATCTTCAAAACAAAAGTTGAATAACGAATCTATAAAACTCAATAATACAATCAATAACTTAGACTTAACTGACATATATAGAATTGTTCAACCTGCATCAAGTGGATGCACTTTCTTCTCAGCAGCACATGGATTATTCTGTAAAATAGACCATATAATATGCCACAAAGCAACTCTTAGCAAATACAAAAAGTAGAGATACTACCATGCACTTTATGGGATAATAATGGAGTGAAACTGAAAATTAACAATAAAAATAATAAAATTTTCTCCATTACCTGGAGACTAAACAATATGCTACTGAGTGAACATTGGATTACAGAGGTTACATCAAGGAGAATATTAAAAAATTCTTAGAGGTAAATGAGAACATAGACACAACATATCAAAAATCTCTGGACACTATATAAAAGCAGTACTAAGAGGAAAATTCATTGCATGGAATTCATTCCTTAAAAGAAGAAAACGCCAACAAATTAATGACCTCACACTACATCTCAAAGCCCTAGAAAAAGAAGAACAAATCTACAGCAAAAGCAGTAGAAGGCAAGGAATAACTAAAATTAGAGCTGAAATAATGAAATCAAAACATAACAAACAATTGAAAAAATTTACAAAACAAAAAGTTGGTTTTTTAAAAAATAAGTTAAATCGAAAGACCCTTAGCTATGCTAATGAAGAGAAGGAGAGAGAAAACTCAAATTATCAGCATAAATTATGAAAAAGTTAATATCACAACAGACACTACAGAAATATAGGGGATAATTAGAAATTATTTTGAAAACTTATACTCCAAGAAAATAGAAGATAGTGAAGGTATCAATGAATTTATTAAGTCATACGACTTGCCCAGATTGACTTAAAGCCAAAGTTAATCATAATGATAGACATTACATACACACATGAAGATACACACAATTTAAACAGACCAATATCAAGTGATGAAATAGAATATCCCATCAAAAGAGTACCAACCAAGAAAAGCCCAGAACTGGATGGTTACACAGCCAAGTTCTACAAGACCTTTAATGAAGAACTTATACCAACACTCTTGAATTTATTTCAGGAAATAAAAAAGAAGTACTGCCAAACTCATTCTATGAGGCCAATATCACCCTGATTCCAAAACCAGGCAAAGTCACATCAAAGAAAGAAAACTTCAAACCAATATCTCTACTGAACATAGAGGCAAAAATTCTCAATAAAATTCTGGCAAATAGAATACAAAAACATATCAAAAAGATCATGCAACATAATCAAGTGGGATTCATTCCAGGGTTGCAAGGTGTTTTCAACATATGGAAACCAACAAATATAATTCATGACATCAATAGATTTAAATATAAGAATCATATTATCATCTCAATAGATGCAGAAAAAGCATTTGACAAAATACAGCACTCTATGTTCAAAACACTATAAAAACTAGGAATAACAGGAAAATAACTCAACATCGTAAAGGCTATCTATGCTAAGCCCCAGGCCAGCATCATTCTAAATGAAGGAAAATTGAAGTCATTCCCTCTAAAAACTGGAACAAGACAGGGAAGCCTTCTCTCACCATTTCTATTTAACATAGTCCTTGAAACACTGGCCAGAGAAATTATTCAGATGAGAGAAATTAAAGAGATATGTATAGGAAAATAAGAACTTAAATTAACACTATTTGCTGATGATATGATTCTATACCCAGAAGACCCAAAAATCTCCATCAGAAAACTTCTAGAACTAGTAAACAAATTCAGCAAAGTAGCAGGTTATAAAATCAACACCCATAAATGAAAGGCATTTCTGTATATCATTGACAAATCCTCTGAGAAGGAAATAAAGAAAATTATGCCATTTACAATAGCCTCAAAAACATAAAATACTTGGGAATCAACTTACTGAAAGCAGTGAAAGATCCATACAATAAAAACTACAGAACCTTAAAGAGAAAAATCAAAGAATACCTTAGAATATGAAAAGGTCTACCTTGCTCTTGGATAGGCAGAATTAATATTATCAAAATGACCATGTTTCCAAAAGCACTATATAGATTTAATGCAATTCTGATTAAAATACCAATGGCATTCCTCATAGAAAAGAAAAAGCAATCATGAAATTCATCTGGAAAAATAAGAGACCCAGAACAGCTAAAGCAATCCTTAGCAGAAAGTGTGGCCTCACTATACCAGAACTTAAACTATACTACAGAGCAATGTAAAAAAAACCCAGCATGGCACAGGCACCAAAACAGACTGGTAGACTAATGGTACAGAATAGAGGACACAAAGAAACTACAATTATCTGAGACAAACGTGCCAAAAACATGCATTGGAGAAAAGATAGCCTCTTCAACAAACAGTGCTGGGAAAATTGGAAATTCATATGCAACAAAATTAAATTAAACCCCTATCTCTCACCATGCACAAAAGTTAACTCAAAATGGATCAAGGACCTAGTAATTAAACCAGAAACCCTACATCTAATAGAAAAAAAGTAGGCCTTAATCTCCATCATGCAAGATTAGGCCCCAACTTCCTTAATAAGACTCCTATAGCACAAGAATTAAAACCAAGATTCAATAAATGGGATGAAACCAAACTAAAAGTTTCTTCTCAGAAAAGAAACAATCTGTGAGGTGAACAGAGAGCCTACATCCTGGGAGCAAATGTTTATCCCTCACACCACACATCAGACAGAGCACTAATCTCTAGGGTTTATAAAGAACATAAAAAGCTAAACACCAAAAGAACAAATAACCCAGTAAATAAATGGGCCAAGGACCTGAATACTTGTCAGAAGAGGATACTCAATCAATCAACAAATATATGAAAAAATGTTCATCATCTCTAGAAATTAGAGAAATGTAAATCAAAACTAAGATTTCATCTCATTCCAGTCAGAATGGCGGCTGTTATGATGACAAACAACAAGTGCTGGGGAGGATGTGGGGAAAAGGTACACTCATATGTTGCTGGTGGGACTGTAAATTGGTGCAGCCAATTTGAAAAGCAGTATGGAGATTCCTTGGAAGGCTGGGAATGGAACCACCATTTGACCCAGCTATCACTCTTCTGGTTCTATACCCAAAGGACTTAAAAAACAGCACACTACAGGGTCACAGCCACATCAATGTTTATAGTAGCACAATTCACAATAGCTAAATGGTGGAGCCAACCTAGATGTCCTTCCGTGGATGAATGGATTAAAAAATGTGACATATATAAAGAATGGAATTTTACTCATCAATAAAAGAGAACAAAGCCATGCCGTTTGAAGGTAAATGGATGGCTTTGGAGAAGACAATGCTAAGTGAACCAATCCCAGAAAAATAAATGCTGAATGTTTTCTCTAAGAAGGCTGCCTCATAGTGAGGTAGGGAGTGGGAGCATGGGAGAAATGGATGAATTCTAATTAGGCAAGGGGGTGGGAGGGAAAGGGAAGGGGCATAGATTAGCAAGGATGGTGGACTATGATACTCAATGTTATCCAAAGTACATGTATGAAGACATGAATTGGTGTGAATGTACTTTACATACAGAGGTATGAAAAATTGTTCCATATGTGTATAAAATTGTGATGCGTTTTTTGGTCATATATTTAAATAATAAAACAAATTGAAAAAAATCACAAATATATACACACAGGGACACACAGACTCACACGTGTACTGTGCAGCCTGACCTGAGACAGGTAGAGACACACCTGACTCCATAAGAGAGCAGCATGGGATGATCTGAGGCAGAAGAGACTTCTAGGTTCTCCATGATGGGATCCAGGGAGACACTGATCACCTGGAGAGAAACCATCCACTCTCCTCTGCTGCTCTGAAGGGGGCACCTGAGCTACTGTGTGCTGAGCGCCCCCTGCTGGCCCTGGGCACCCTGCAGGAGGTTTGTGTCTGGGCTCACACTGAGGTCCCCTCACTGTGTCTCTAGCACAGTAATAGGTGGCTGTGTCCTCAGCTCTCAGACTGCTCATTTGCAGGTACAGCAGGTTCTTCGAGTTTTCTCTGGAGATGGTGAATCGGCCCTTCACAGATTCGACATAGTTTGTTGTACCACCATTTTGGTTAATTTCTCCAACCCACTCCGGCCCCTTCCCTGGAGCCTGGCGGACCCAGTGCATCCAGTAGCTACTGAAGGTGAATCCAGAGGCTGCACAGGAGAGTCGCAGGGAACCCCCAGGCTGCACCAGGCCTCCCCCAGACTCCACCAGCTGCACCTCACACTGGACACCTGCAAACACAGAGGCAGCCTGGTCAGGACACTGGCACTCATCCACTCTTCCTCTCACTCCTGTCCACTCAAACACTCAGGATCTCTTGTTCTCCATTCATTACCTTTGAAAACAGCCACCAGGAAAACCCAGCTGAGCACACTCTCCATGGTGAGCAGCTGTGTTCAGTCCTGGTCACTGAGTGGGCTGAGCTGGGAGTCCAGGGCTGGGCTCCAGTGCAGAGCTGCAGGGTCAGGTGGGATGGTTTTCATGAGCAGAGGGAGGCCCTATTTGCATGTTCTCCTGCTATATAGTAGCTCTGGGTGGAGGCCCAGGAAGAGTAGCACAGAGAGCAGATCAGAGGGTCATGGAACAACATGGTGGACAGAGGAGAATTCAGGAAGGTACAATTGCTTCTGCTATGATCTTATTGTACATAATCTTAATTTATTTAATATAAGCACAAAATCATATAATGGAGGTATCAGTGTTAACACCCTGATGCAAATGTAAAATAATACTCAGAAGAATAGTGCTGGTTCACTGTCCAACAGCTCATGTGTGGCAAGAGTGACTGGTTACCTGGTCTTCTGCTCTAACCCTGGACATGACTGCTTCCCTGACCCTCCTCCAGCTCCCAGATGCACACACTTGTGAGGTCCTCAGAACCGTCCTGCATTGGAAATGTGCTGTGTGCTTCTCCCCTCTGCTGCCACCTGCTCTCCAGGGAGGCGTCCAGCTGAGGGCCTCAGAGGCTCCCTGCAGTGGGAAGGCTGTGCCTCCCTGTGAGGGCCTCCTTCAGCTCAGGAGCACTCAATTGGCACAGAGCCCTCAGGTGCACATGCTGCTTCCATCCGTGGTGAGCACAGGGCCCTAGTGTGGGCAGGGAGAAACCCAGGCTCTGTTCTTATTTTCACTTGTCATGAGCTGTGTCCACAGTTGGCCACATATATGCAACTCTTGTGAGGGACCAGGGAGAAGAACCAGCCAGTGTCTCCATGGGCTTGGTCTCTCTAATATGTCATCTGTGATCCAGGCCTCCTGTTCTTCTCCTGTGCTCTTAAGACCCAGGGGAAGCAGGAACTCTCTGTCTGGATCAAGTGTCTTGGAATCTTCCTAGAATCACAGCCACATACCCTCAGTACGGCTACCCTCTCACTCTTCACATGTCCACATGATTCCAGAATGTAGAGGACAACTGAAACCCTTGTCCTGATCACCTGGATTCCCCTAGGGCTGGTAGAGCCTTTCTGGCACCCTGAGCCCCAGGGGGATCTCAGCCCCCACTCAGGGGTCCAGCCCCTTCTCCTCTCTTTGCCTCCTGCCTCCTGCCATGTGGTGCTGCAGCCTAAGGGCCCTAGTCAGGAGCAGCACCTGGGTGTTTGCACCCTGGTCGCCAGAACCTGCTGCAGCACAGCTCTCTCCTTGTGAACCCTCAGCCTCAGGAGCTGCTCAGAGCAGCACAGACTGGACTCAGCCACACTGGTGCTGTGGTCTGAGGTGGTCATAGTGACCATCTAAAGAGGTGGACAGAGCCCTGGGACTGGATAAAGGGTTTGTTTGTGCCTGCTGTCATCTTGGACCTGAAGTAGTCACCAAGGAGCTAACCTGGAAGCACCCATGAAGCTCATTCTGCAGGCACACAGGGTGCCAGATTGTGGAGATGGGTCATTATCCATCTGCATTCCAGAAGATGCCCTGGGTAAGCCTCGGTTAAGGCAGAGCTTTGTAGGTGTGGCCCCTACAGTCCCCATATGCCATGCTAGTGGAGCCTGGGATCACGACCTTTAAGGCCCAGCAGTGTTGGTCAGCCAGCTGCAGGGCCAGACTGGAGAGCAGCAGTCAGGCTGCCCACCCTGTGCAGTGTGGCCTGAGGTCAGCAGAAACGTGGTGTGGGTCAGCCTGAGGCTTGGGAACAGGACCTCTGCCCAGTGTGCACATCAGGTGAAAAGTGAAGTATATGAGGCCTGCCCTTAACTAAAGTTCCATGAGTGTTGAGGACCTTTTCATGATCACCATGTTGTCCTTTAAATGAAATGTGGAAAATGTGCTGTCCCCAGGGGAAGAATAAAGTTAGACAACAGGAATGGCATCCTGACCTCCTGGCCCTGGGAATGGCCCTGGGGCACATGAACCTAGCTGAAATGGGTCAGGCAGAGGGAGACCATCACCACACCATCCCTCATGTGGGGAAGCTAGTGCATCAGGTCCTGGAAAGAGAGAGGACAGTGGCCCCAGGAGATGGGAAGGTGCAGGGAGGGCGAGGGTGAGGGTGGGTGGTGAGGGTCATGTGCAGAGAGGGCCTTGTCCTGGGGCTCTGCAGCTCACAGGGCACCTGTGGCCAACAGCCAGGCTGTGCTTCACAGTGACTGGGGCAGAGCAGCTGGTGGGCTCCCCACCCCTAGGAGGGACAGGTGATGGACAGCTGGGTGTGCACAGCCTGGGACCCATCATGGCTCCTGGCATCCCTGTGTCAGGGTGCTGTCCTCTGCCTCACTAGAGCTAGGTTTCAGTGTAAGTATGGAAATACAGGTGGAATGCCCAGCTGTTGTCTGATGGAGAGAGATGCTGACATTCTTAGTGATGTTGGTGATCAAGCACCCTCACATGAGAAAGACAACAGCATACAAGACATCAGTACTTTTCCAGGTCCTTTAAAATGTATTAATGTCTCAAGTCATATGTCTAATTTATATAAGACCAAATATTATACTCCGAAAAGCAGGCTTAAGCTATCGAATAAAGTGTGTCTGCATATGAGGGGCATCGTGTTTAGTAAAGTGATCCTGCGTCTACCTGGGGCTGGAAGGAGCTGAGACCCCCAGGGCAAGTTCTTAAGTGTCCTGAGAAAAAGTAGAAAGAAACCAAACCATTGGGGAAAATTTACCCCTCAGAAAATGTCATGTGAATGCAGAAGCAATATGTTTTTTGTTAATTAAGACACCAACATTTGTACAGTGTACCATTATTATTTAGGTATTTATAAGGACATCATAGCCATACAACAAAGGAAACGCATTGTATTTGTATATAGTGTGACAAAACATATATAATAAATTGAGGAGATGATTACAGGTAGAGAAATTTAAGATATACAAGATACAGAGGAAATATTGCTCTGCTATAAAATTATGTATGCATCTAAAATTACATCAAAACAAACCACAAAAAATGTATTTTTATTATGTACAAATAAAATAATAAAAATAAAAACATGAAATTATTAATGATAGAAATAGAAGTGCATTGTTACAAAATTTAATATTATGAAATTTCATATCTAAAATCAGTGCCTAGCTCTCATCAAGCACAAAGTTTTAAAATACTCTCAGTGGTTTAATATTCTGAGATGAACCAGGAGTACCTTAGACCACCTGTATATAAACATTGCCACTGCTCTTCCTCACCCAGGCTGGAGCTGGACTCAGGATGGTGGGCACTGACATGAGCAGGGACAAAGCCCAGGTGTCCCTCTCTGTGACCCTGCAATGCAGCCACTTGGGCTGGAAACCCAGGCAGGCTCCATGCCGCCTCCCCAGATGCCAGGTGTCCTGGGGCTTCTCAGGCTTGGAGGCAACCCACAGCAAGGGGGAATCACAATGTCCCTGGAAACAGTGTGTCTTCAGGGTCCTGAGGCCAGTGGCAGAGCAGACCTGCAGCTCCCACAGTCCATGCTTTATCCTGGGTCTTTTCCAAGGGATCCCCTTTCTCCCCAATATCTCACTCAGCTCACCCCTATGCACAGGCCATGCACACATGCAGGAGGAGTGGGCACCTCTGACTTTTGGGGGCCTGGCTGTGGGGTGTGGATGTCAAAGAGCTCATGGTGATGGAGGCAGCTCACACACAACAAATTTTTAATTTGTTTTAATTAGTTATACATGACAGTAGAATGCACTTATATACTTTGATGTATCATACATAGGTGGGATATAATTTCCCATTTTTCTGAGTATACATATTGTAGAATCACATTGGTCACACAGTCATATACAAGGTAATAATGTCTGTTTCATTCTACTATCTTTCTTATCCCCAAATCCCCTGCTTTCCCCTCCTTTAACTTCTCTCTACTTAATCAAAGGTAACACTATTCTTTTTTTGTTTGATTTTGCATTACAATTTTAATACACATTTATATCACAATTTTTGTATCTCTTTTTATATATAATGAATGTTGACACCCAATTCAAGTCTTCATACATGTACTTTTTATAATGATGTCCATCACATTCCACCATCCTTGCTAATGCCCTGCCCCCTCCCTTTTCCTCCCACCCCTCTTTCCTATCTAGAATTCATCTAATCCTCCCATACTCTCCCTCCCAATCCCACTATGAGTCAACTTCCTTATATCAGAGAAAACATTATGTATTAGTTTTTTTAGGGATTGGCTGACTTCACTTAGCATTTTCTTCTCCAACACAATCCATTTACCTGCAAATGCCATGATTTTGTTCTTTTTTAATGCCGAGTAAAATTCCACACATCAGATAGAGCACAATCTCTAGGGCATATAAAGAAATAAAAAAGCTAAACACTGAGAAAACAAATAACCCAATCAATAAATGGGCCAAGGACATGATCAGACACTTCTCAGAAGAGGATATACAACCAATCAATAAATATATGAAAAAAATGCTCATCATCTGTATCAATCAGAGAAATGCAAGTCAAAACCACTCTAAGATATCATCTCCCTCCAGTCAGATGGCAGCTATTATGAAGACAAACAACAATAAGTGTTGGTGATGATGTGAGGAAAAGGTACACTCATATATTACTGGTCAAACTGAAAATTGGTGCAGCCAATTTGGAAAACAGTATGGAGATTCCTTGGAAATCTGGGAATGGAACCACCATTTGACCTCGCTATCTTTCTCCTGGGTATATACCCAAAGGACTTAAAAACAGCATACTAGAGGGACACAGCCACATCAATGTTTATAGTAGCACAATTCACAATAGCTAAACTGTGGAGCCAATCTACATACCCTTCAGTAGATGAATGGATAAAAAATAAATGTGACATATATACACAGTGAGTTTTTGTATGTTTTCACATTGTGGTCAAGTTTAGGGCTTTTCTTCAGTGCATCTCAGCTGGGTCCATGGACATTAGGGTGGGAATGTGGGTTGTATACAACAGTGAGCTACTCCGACATTAGGATGAGTGAGATGATGGTGAATGGGTGGAGCTGGAGAACATTATGGCAGGAGAAATATGAAAAAGCCAGGAAGTCAGGGTTGAGTGTTTTCTCCCTTATGTAGAATCTAGAACAAATAAGGAATATAAAGGCAGGTAGAACTCAAGGAAATAGAAGAGATCAGTGGACAAGACAGAGGTCACTAAGGGTGAGGGAGGAGGGACAGGAAATTGGTGGAGCCAGGAGTGAAGTGAGCAGATGTGAATGGCCAGTTCTGCACACGTGTGAGTTCTGCATATGTAGCGTGTTCCACAGTGAGTTTCTCATGTAGATATGCATACACATAGTGATAATTTAATTAAAAAGTATAAAAATATGGAATAAAACTTAGGGGGTACAGTAACTGAGGAGTAACAGAGGAAGGACAGAGGAGATACTGGAACAGACCAAGGGCTTTTATATTCAATGAATGAATGTGATAATGTCGAAATGTATCCCAATCAATATATGTAAGATGCATTATTTTATTTACAATATTATTTAAAATAAAACACTATTTTAAAAGAAAAAAAATCACAGAAACAGGAAAATTACCTTCAGACAAATCAAAAATAAGCATAGACCACAAGGCCACAGAGCTCCCCTGGAAAGCTGGTAAAGAGAGAGGCCCCCAGATGCAGGAAACCAGCCCTCAATCCCACTCTGCACCTGCTCCTGGGTGACCCTGAGCTCCCTGTGTGCTAAGTGCCCCCTGCTGTCCCTGAGAACCCTGCAGGAGGTTTGTGTCTGGGCTCACACTGAGGTCCCCTCACTGTGTCTCTAGCACAGTAATAGGTAGCTGTGTCCTTGGTTCTCAGACTGCTCATTTGCAGGTACAGTGTGTTCTTAGAGTTGTCTCTGGAGGTGGTGAGTAGGCCCTTCACAGAGTCAGCATAGTTTATGTAAAGACTATGTTCACTAATGGATGAGATCCACTTCAGCCCCTTCCCTGGAGCATGGTGGACCCAGTGCATCCAGTAGTCACTGAAGGTGAATCCAGAGGCTGCACAGGAGAGTCGCAGGGAACCCCCAGGCTGCACCAGGCCTCCCCCAGACTCCACCAGCTGCACCTCACACTGGACACCTGCAAACACAGAGGCAGCCTGGTCAGGACACTGGCACTCACCCACTCTTCCTCTCACTCCTGTCCACTCACACACTCAGGATCTCTGGTTCTCCATTCATTACCTTTGAAAACAGCCACCAGGAAAACCCAGCTGAGCACACTCTCCATGGTGAGCAGCTGTGTTCAGTCCTGATCACTGAGTGGGCTGAGCTGGGAGTCCAGGGCTGGGCTCCTGTGCAGAGCTGCAGGGTCAGGTGGGCTGGTTTTCATGGGCAGAGGGAGGCCCTATTTGCATGTTCTCCTGCTATATAGCAGCTCTGGGTGGAGGGCCAGGTAGAGCAGCTCTGAGAGCAGATGGGAGTGTCATGGGCAGCACGGTGGACAGAGGAGCATTTAGGAAGATATTATTTCTTCAATTTGTTCTTGTTTTCCATTATCTTAATTTATATACTAAATACAAAAAAATCATATGAGGGAAGGTTCACTGTTAATTCAATGGTCTAAATGTAAAATTACACACAGAAGAAGGTGTGTTGGTTCAATGTGTCCAGCAGATCATATCTGGCAAGAGCAAGTTGAGTATTTGGGCTTTGCTCTCACCTTGAACATGACTGCCCCATGGTGGATACATGTAGTGAGGTCCTCTGAGTTCCATTTCATGGATGATCCCACACTTAGTGAGAGATGGGCTCACTCAGGCTGGAGCAGACCGTGGGCTGGACAATCTCAAGGGCACAGGTGAGGCCCTGGCGTGTGACCCCCTGGCTGATGTCAGGCCATGTGCAGGACAGGAAGGGGCAGAGAGGAGCAGTGCAGGCAGAGCTGGGGCTTTGCACTTTGGCCAGGAGAGCAGCACACTTGTGGTGCTGCCCAGGAGCTGTGGCCAGGAGGGGGAGGCCAGCAGCTCCACTGGGAGCAGCCCAGGGCTTTGCACCCAGAGGATGGAGGGTGTTTCAGGACCCCAGGGATCAACAAGGCCCAGCTTCCCCAGCTCAGAGGCAGAGATGAAGACCTGAAAGACCCTCCAGGGCAGGGCCTGTGGGAGAGAGCTCTGGGCTCCTGACCCAGGACTGCCCAGGGCATGGTTTCCCCTGTTCAGCCAACAAGGGGCCCAGAGGTTCCCAGCCCTGGTTCAAGGGAGGCCAGGACCTGCTCCCTGCTGAGGGTGACCTTGTCCTCAGCCACACCATGCTGGCTTTGCAGGTGGCAGACTGTGAGAGCTCCAGGGTCAGGGAGGCTTACATGAATACTTGAAAGGAAGGGCTGGGAGGTCAGATGGGGGTCAGGGGTCAGAGTCCCTGCTGGCAGCCCTGGCAGGTGATGCATGGGGCTGTGAGATGAGGCCAGGGCTGCTGAGGAGACCCCAGGAGCAGAGGAGCCAGCAGTAAGCAGCCCTTGCCCAGGAAGTTGCAGGCCAGGCTCACTAAGAGGGAGTCCAGAGAGTATGTCCAGCTTGGCTGTGTGGTGGGGCTGCTGAGAGCCTTTTATAAAAGTTGGGAGCATGGAATCCCTCTTTGATTTTAAGGCCCACAGTAGGGTTTTCCTGAATCTTTTGGAGTCTGTGGACTGGACTTCTGAGCTAAGCTGAAGTATTTGTGCCTTTAGGGACTCAAGGATGAGGACTGAATGTGTCTGCATTATGAGACGGACATGAGAGATTTCTGTCCAGGGATAGAACGATTAGTGTGCATAATTATCCTCTCAAAATTCCATGTGCTAAGGTTGTTCTTCAGCCCCTTGAGCTTTGGGGTAGTGGGGATCCCTTAGGACATGGGGACTCATGGAATATCTTTCAATCACTGTGGACATGCCCTATCAGGGGACTGTCAGACCCCGTCTCTTCTGTCCTCCCTTTGGAGTCCTTCAAACTAGGTGAGAGACTGTCCCCACAGTGGGCTCTCTGCATTGCCCCTGGCACACCCAGGAAAGGTGTGAATGCAGTGGACTCCTCTCTTCATAGACTAGAGCATTGGAAGTCATGAACCAAAGGAATGTTCCTCTTCATGTGCTAATGGCCTCAGGCACTAGCCACAGGGGTGTACAGCTGAGGAGCCCAATTTAGGTTACAGTGCTAGGAGAAAAGGCCAGGCCTGAAGGACAGCCTCTTCCTGGCTTCATTCTCCTGTCCATGTAAGAAGCTGGCCTCACAGGGGCAGAGCTGGACAGTGGCTGTGGTGGTGAGCAAGGTCAGGAGAGGGAGGGGCTGAGACAAGAGGCACATGGCCATGGATGACACAGGTGCACTTGTCTGTCCTCACCCAGAGGGTGGCTGTGGGCAGCACGCTCACCCTGCAGACCCAGCAGAGCCAGCAGGAGGGATCAGGAGGGCTCTCCTCCCAGGAGGGAGAGTGTGGGGTGATGGGTGGACCACGTGTCCTGAGCTGACCACAGGCCATGCTCAGGCACCTGGACCTCTGCTCCTGGCTCCCTAGGACTGTTGGTGGTGCAGCAGAAGGGTTGGAAGTCCTCAGACCATGAGGACAGGCATGAGGCCCTCATTCTTAATCAGAGACACTGAGTCCTGCATGCAGCTGTCCCTCTGATGACAACACAGCAGACTGAGCTTCAGATGAGGGTAATGACCCTGATGCTTCCATCCTCCAAAGGCCCTTGAGTTGTGCAGACTGCAGTCTACTTTCAGTTGTGTACAAGGGGTGTTTGCCTCTCAGAGAGATTCATAAGAGTGAGATGAAGAAAACATGTACCTATGAATGCAGGAAAATTTATCAAAGAGTCTGCTCCATGCCAGGGTCTTGGACATTCCCCAGGTCCTCCACAGCAGGTGCATTGCAGTGTCTCTGAGGTTCTATAAGGTAGAGAAGGAGAGGAAACCCCACAGGCCTACAGGAAGCCCCTCACTCCCAGCTTCCTCTCTGCACCTGCTCCTTGGTCTCTTCCTGTCCCTCATGGTTCCCCAGTGCACAGGCTTGTCCTGAGCCCCACCCCTGGTCTGAGCTTCCCATGTTGCTCCTGATTTTCTGCTACTGATTCTGGTCCCCTGCTGGTCGTGAGCTCCCTGCTGGTCCTAATGTTCCTGTTTGTTCTTCACTACCAAGCAGGGAGGCTTGTGCTTAGGTTCACCCTGAAGTACTTTCGAAGTGGTACCCTCTTTCTCCACTGAAAAGTCTTAACTGGGCCTCTCCGAAATCTTCACCTAGACTGATTTTAGGACTGTCAGCAAAAGAGTCTCTGCAAAAGAGCTCTATGTAGATAAACTTTCTATTTTTGTGTCTCCCTGTTTACTTGGCCACTGGCCTAGAAGATATCAGCACTTCAGGTGCTGGGTACCTCTTACTTGTTTTTCACAAACTTATCCACTACAGTACTTTGAAGAAATGTGCAAACAAGGCCCCTGGGCTTGAGCTGAGCTTCACAGAGATGTCTACATTTTTAAGATAAGAGAAGTTATCAACTGGGCTCCATGGTAACAGCTGGCAGGGGGAGATTAAAAAGGGTAGAAGAAGCTCCCCCTTTCTCAGGTGTGGTCCTTGAAGAGGTAACTTGCCCAGAACAGAGTGGGAAAAAAGCTGCTTTTATGTGAACTTCTGCAGACCTTGAACCTCTGAGCCCCTCCCCTTACACGCTGGGTATAAAACTCTGAAACTACCTGAACTTAGGATTCAGGGCATTGATTGATTATAGCAAAAGCTGTGCCCTCTGAACTTGGCTGCAGCCAAATAAAACTGTTTCCTGCTATCTTTGGTGCCTTGCCTACAACACCCTCACTGTGGGTCCTGCACAGTCATACACAGCCACATCCTTTCTGGTCACAGATCTCAACTGTAGGGAGAACTGGTCCTTACATGGACTCTGCACATGGAGACTCCACTCTTCAGGGAGCGGTTATAAGTTGTGCCTCCATTACCATCAGTGAGCCCATTCACTGCAGCCACTGCAGTAGGCTGATGGATGCAGCTCCAGGAGTAACCACTGGTGATGGAGAATCCAGAGACGTCCAGGTTAGGGACAATGTCTGCTAGGGCTTCACCACCTGGGTCCTGACTCCTGTGGCTGCACCTGGGAGAGGACCCTGGGCACAGAGAACCTGAGTGAGTCTTGAACTCAGATGCAGCTGCCCCAGGTCTTCCTCCCTGAGTCCCTGAGACCTCACATCTGGGAGCCTCCAGCAAAAGGAAGAAGGACCAGGATGTCCCCACGTTCCCCAGAGCAGGTGCCCATCCTAGAAAACACCTTCCAGCTGGAGAAGACCCTGAATGTGAGTGAGCAGGTCTGTGGTTCAACCTGGGCCTCATTGTGCATCTGGTGTGGGGAAGCTTGGGTCCAGGATGTGGAGGGAGGGCAGACTCCTTTCTCTGGGGGAGACTGCTGGCTGTGCCCTCAGGAAGGTACATCCCCTTCCTGGGGTGCATGTCGCCAGGCCCAAGGAGCCCTCATTCCAGGGTGGGACATGTGGTGGGACTTTCCAGGGAGCAGGATGTATCCACACATGACAGAGGGCTTTGGAAACTGCTGACCAGGCTCACCTCCCAGAGGACATAGGCCTAATGGCTGTGTGTGTGTGTGTGTGTGTGTGTGTGTGTGTGTGTGTGTGTACAGATCACAGAAGTGCAGGCTATACACACCTATATCTCACCCTAAGTTACAGAATTATGATTCTAATACATGTGCAGTCACCATAAGCTCATGTTCAGCTTTGGGGTTCCAGAGTTTGATGGAACATCTGCATGTTGCAATCTCTGTCATTCAGAGCAGATTCCCTTAGACCCAAAGCTCATCAGGTGCTGGAGGACTTTGGGTGACTCATGACTGAGCTCCACGTTTCTCCATGGACCTTGCTCTGGACTGTGTGGTGACAAGGACGTCCCTGGGAGGGTTGGTGCTCACAAGCTGCACACACTGTGATTCAGTGGGGTGTAGACCCTGCTCACCTGGGTCCACTCCTAGACTGTTGGCAGAGCACTCAGGCCTGGTTCTTGCCTTTTCCTGTGGAGAGACGCGGTCCTGCAGGGGCAGCTGGTCCTGTGGATTCTGCCCTTGGTGGAGAGTCACTCTGTGACTTGCCCTCCATGGCCACATGTCACTGAGTCCTGGACTGTGGTGAGATCTCCTGAGAGGGGTGGTGGCATGGAGATCCCAGCCCAGCCCTCCTCACCATGAGACCCTGAGGAGGTGGACTGCACAGTGACCTCCAGTCTGGAAAGGCACACATTGGGGATTGTAGCAGGAACTCTGTGTGTGATCTCTACAGCAGGGGCCTTAGGAAAACAATACTGTCATCTACTTTTAGTGCCATGATTCTCTTTTGGACACTTAAATTGTCTCTTTGACCCCCATCATGGAGCCCACAAGGTCACCTGCTCTGCTGTTGCCCTGACATGCCACAGCTGTCATTTGGGCACAGAACCCCAGCCTGTGCCCTCTCACGTGCATCTACTGATACAGGTCCAGGATTCTCTGAAGATCCCTTCCTATCACTTCTTTCAAAGAGCCATGTTGGAAGGTGAGTATCAGCTTTAGTTTAGATCTGAGGTGCTCCAAACCTCTTGTGCTATACATTGGAAGAATTTGCAGAGGTGACAGGGTCAGATTCTGAAGGTTGGTGTAAATCAGTGGATTAATGCACCAACAGGGATTAAGTGGGTTTGGTAAATGTAGACAATTAGGGTGTGTCTGTAGGATACAGGTCCCTAGAGGCATTTATATTTGGGGGTTTGTTTTTGATGAGTGGAGTGTTATTTTGATGTGGAGAGTGCTTCTCTCTCTCTCTCTCTCTCTCTCTCTCTCTCTCTCTCTCTCTCTCTCTCTCTCTCTCTCTCTCTCTCTCTTCTCATGACACTGTCCTGAGCAGCCTTCCTTCTCCAAACACCTCTGACATGAAGTTCTGCATTAACTGTGTCCTGACCAATGCAGTCAGAAGGTGGAGGACGGAACCTTTTGTCCCACACCATGTTCTTGACAGATATTTTGACCTCAGCAGTGCAAATATTCACTAAAATAGAAATAGAAATCCATAGAGGTGACTTTGCAACTAACCTGATTGTGTGGTTCAGAAGCTTTTGGAGCTTTTTGATGTGTGTTGAAGATTATAGAAAGATCTACAAACACTCACTGGAAAGTGTCAGACCACTGTGTGTGAGTTTGATAGGGGGAGGGGCTCATGGTGGGAGCTGAGGAGACCATAACTCTGTCACAGAATTGCCTACTTTCCCCCAGGTCCTGATTCCTCTTGTGAAGCTGGTCTAAAGGGATGGACTTGTTAAAATAGCAGAGGGACTTTCAGCACAGCACAGCCTTCAGGCAGAGGCATGGAGAAGGCTGCCTGGTTTTAGCCATTTAGTGTGATAATGAGGAGGAGGAGCAGAGCAGAAAGGTGTGGAAATCCTGCAGTACAGTTAGAAATGTGTGAGTGTAACTGAGGCTAAAGAAACTGGGATTGTTCAAGACAACACTGTCACTAGGGAAATGCTAAATACTTCCCTGGAAACAAGATAAAAGATGGCTTTGCAGCACCTCAGACATTGGCAGGACCACCCCCATCTCAGCCTCAAGGTGAGAAGAGACCACTGGACACCCTGCTTGCACAGGGGGAGTAGAAAGTCATTCCACCATTCTCAGCCACCAGGCAGGCAGAGGCCACTGTGGCCATGGTCCCAGGAGGCCTGGTCACTGCTGGAGATGGTGGCAGACCTGGGAGCCAACCCCTTGGTGCAGGTTCTGCAGGATTGCTGGACACTGGAGGTAGGGACAGGTCTTCCAACAAGACTCCAAGGAAGGTGGGGAAGGCCAGAGATTGGAGGGTCACAGTCCCTGTGGTCTGCCTCTGAGAGGACGGTGCATGGAGATGTGAGGAGAAAGGTGAAACTCCAGGGGCACAGTCCCCAATAAGAGATGCCAGCAACATGGAAATTATGCCAAGGAAACTGCGTGAGTCCAGCAGAGACCAGCCCTGAGAGAGGCCATGAGGCTGCACCCAGCAAGGTCGCTGGAGCTGAGCAGCACAGCCTTATGGGTAAAGCAGAGGATGCCATGTGCCCCAGGAGCTGGACATGGAGCTACAGGACCTGCTTGTCCAGCTGGACTTTGGTCTCACTTTGCTCCCATTGCTTTATTCTATGCCTCATTTCTAACTTTCAAACTGGAGACGTTGACTCTGCACCTTTATATATCAGACACCTGTAACTTGGTTTTGAACCTTACTCCCACAGTGAGGAGTTTGCCTTGAGACTCAGGAGAGATTCTGTACCTGGACTTTGGGTGACCCTGGGGCTGTTAAGACAGGGGTGACTCTTGAAGGTGGGCTCAGTGCATTTTGAAATGTGAGATGGGCCTGAACATTGGGGGCCTGGGGAAGAACACTAAGATTTAGAAATGGAGTGTCCCCAAGAGATCGTGTGTGGCAATGCAATGATTGTAGAGGTGGAAAGATTAGATCCTGAGCATTGGGTCCTAATAAGTGGATTCATGCACTGATGTGGATCACTTGTGTGTTGGTGGAGGTAGGTCACTGGGGGTGTGCTTTTGGAGTTGTGATTGTGTCCCTGGTGAGCAGAGCTCTCTCTGAGCTTCCTTGTTACCATATCCTGAGCTGGTTACCCTTCTGCCCTGATGCTCTCCCTCACCTAGGACCAGAGCTGTGCAGTCAGCTGACTGTGCACTGAGACCTCTGAAACTGTGAGCCTGAATAAATGTTTCCTCTTTACATGGCCCTTGGCACACATATTGGTGACAGCAATGCAAAAGGTGACCCAAACACTGCCCAGCACTATTTACAGAGAGATTTAAACAACAATCAGGCTGCCTTCCTCCAGGACGTGGTAGGATGAGAAGCAGCAGAAGGAGACAGAAGGACAGTGTGACTGTGCACCATCCTGTTAGGACCTGAGAAGAGGGCAGGGCTGCAGGGGACAGGGAGGGGAAGGGCAGACCCCTCCCTGAGAACCAGGGGAGCCTGTCCCTGACCAGGGCCTTCCTGCCATGAGGGAGCAGCGTGAGGTGGTGGCATGAAAAAGAACAGGACCAACCACATTATTAGTGAATCAAAAATATATAAATGGGCAAAGCACTTAGGTGTATAATTAATCTGTTCAAAGAGAGATGTTGAAATTTATGAAATATTCTAGAAAAAAAGAAGGAAATTGAAGGTAACCCAGTGTCCCAGGAGTAGAAACACAAAAATCATGAATGTGTTTTAATTCCCAAATAGATCTATGGTTTCAGTGCACTTCCTATTTAAACGAAATAGCCTTTGTTACAGAATTGGCAAAACTCTTTTACAATATAGTTTAAATAGAAAGGGATCCTGAATATATAGAGCAGTTTTTAAAAAAATATATTTTTATTAATTCATCATAAATACACATAATATTGCATTTTATTTGTTTTGTATTTTGGTACTGGGGATTGAACTCAGGGGCCTTTGACCATGAGCTACATCCTCAGCCCTATTTTGTATTTTATTTACAGACAGGCTCTGAGTTGCTTAGTGACTTGTTTTGCTGAGGCTGGTTTTGAACTCCTGATCCTCCTGCCTCAGCATCCCAGGCTTCTGGGATTACAGACGTGCACCACTATGTGCGTGGTGTGTTTTGATGTTATTATTCAAGTTTCGGCTGTAATTGGTTCCATTTCAGTCCCCAGCCCTTCCACAGTCCCTCCTTCCCTCCTCCTGTTCCCTCCCTCTACTCTGCTCATCTTTCTGTTGCAGGTGGGAGGTGGACTGTCCCCCAAGCTCCTGTGTTTGGGCAGGAGGAGTCAGAGGTGAATGATTAGATGATGGGATCTTAACCTGATATGTGCATCCACCCTAGTTTGATGGACTAGATGGGGGTGAATCATGCAGGTGGGGCTTGGCTGGAGGAGGGGAGTCACTGGGGTGTGTCCTGGGGAGTTTCCTCTCCACTGTAAACTGTCATTTCCCCTGTGTGTCGTGGCCTCCATGAGGTGAGCCCCTTCTTTCCATTGGTGTCCTTCCTCCATGATGCTCTGCCTCCCCTCGGGTCCAGAGCCATGGAGTGGCCAACCATTGACTGAACTTGTACAACCCGGAGCCAAAACGACATTCACCTCCTCTACATGGGTCTTCTCAGTGCTGTTCTCACAGGGGGGAAAGAGGACTGTCACATCAGTTAGCACCAGGAGAGGGGTCTGTCTGTGACAAACTTATCCATGAGATCCCAAGGCCTCAGAACTGGTTGTAGGAGATAATGTGGAGCAGTCTGTGGACGCAGGATGAGATGTCTTACAGGTGTAAGTCGGGCTTCACGGGAAATTCTGACAGCAGCTCCTTCCTAGATCCATGGACCCAGTGCCCTCTGTGCACACTGAGACCAGGTGAGCTGAGGGGTCCAAGTCAGTGAGTCACAGCCAAGTCACTTTGTGGGGTGAACTGAGACGAGGCTTAAGGTGGGCACAGGGTTCCTGAGCCTGGCAGAGCTGGCATTTGGGCCCTGAGACTGTGAGGTGGGAGGCAGCAGGGAGCTCTCTACCACCCAGGGCCAGGAGAGGCCCCCTGCCCTGCAGACACCCAGACTGACCCCAGACACTGCCATGGTCCCTGGGGTGGAGCCCAGCAGCAGCAGGACCCGTGGACACCACATCCACATGCAGGACGCCACCTGCCCAGGGAAAGGCTCAGGAAACCCATGAACCAGGGTGGGAGGGCTCACCAGGGAGAGATGAGGAGGAGATGTGGCCAAGGGTGGAGGGCAGCTGTGCCGTCACCAGGAGAACCACTGTGTCAAAGGACGTTTCTATGATGACAGCTAAGGACACTGTGTGGTAGGCTGAGTAGTGTGAGTGTGAGTATGTGTGTGTGAGAGTGTGTTTGTGTATGTATGTGATTGTGTGTGTTAGTGTGTATCACTCTGTGTGTATGTGTGAATGTGAGTGTGTGAGAGAGTGTGTCTGTGTGTGAGTCAGTGTGTGTGAGTGTGAGTATGTGTGTAAGCGTGTATGTGTGAGCGTGAGTGTGTGTGAGTGTGTGTGTGTGTGTGTGTGAGTGTGTGTGAGTGTGTGCACGTGGGCTGAGGACTCTGGGATCCCGTGCTCTGGTCTGGAAGAGGAGGCTGCAGCCTTGGTGTGAACTGACAGCTGCCTGCCCTGGGGAGGGTGACCCAGGTCAGTGTGTGAAGAGCACCTGGCAGGGTCAGGTCATGGCTGTGATGGGTGGAGGTGTCTGAGAGCCTGCTGAGCCTTCCCCAGGTGAGTCCTCTGCAGCTGCCCAGGGACTGGCTGCTGGAGCAGGGGGCAGGCCTGGAGCTCAGGGACAGCCATGTGACAAGGTAGCAGAGTCTGCCTTCCAGGGGTCTCACCCATACAGTGTCACACAGATAACACACACACACACACACACACACACACACACAACACTCCCGCACACGCGCACACACACACAACCCTCTTGCACAAATACACACATAACATAGAGATATACCCACATAGACATAGATTCACACGTGTACTGTGCAGCCTGACCTGAGACAGGTGGAGAGAGACACTCCTGACTCCATAAGAGAACAGCATGGGATGATCTGAGGCAGAAGAGACCTCCAGATTCTCCATGATGGGATCCAGGGAGACACTGATCACCTGGAGAGAAACCATCCACTCTCCTCTGCTGCTCTGAAGGGGGCACCTGAGCTGCTGTGTGCTGAGCGCCCCCTGCTGGCCCTGGGCACCCTGCAGGAGGTTTGTGTCTGGGCTCACACTGAGGTCCCCTCACTGTGTCTCCAGCACAGTAATAGGTGGCCGTGTCCTGGGTGGTCATGGAGCTCAGCTGCAGGGAGAACTGGTTCTTGGACGTATCTCTGGAGATGGACACTCGGCTCTTGAGGGATGGGTTGTAGTATGTGTCACCATCTCTCCATATGTACCCTATCCACTCCAGCCCCTTCCCTGGGGGCTGATGGATCCAGCTCCAGCCATAACCACTGGTGATGGAGAATCCAGAGACAGCACAGGTGAGGGACAGGGTCTGCGAGGGCTTAACAAGGCCAGGTCCTGACTCCTGTAGCTGAACTTGGCACAGGACACCTGGGGACAAGAACAGTCACACCCTGTCAGTCACCTTCAGTCACAACCTCCCTATGGACCCAGGTCTGACCCTGGGGACTCACCTTGGGGAGCTGTGACCAGGCACAGGACAAGACCCAGCAGCCTCATCTTCTAGACCACACCTGCCTTCCCAGAGACCTCAGCCCTGTCTGAGCAGAGAGCTGGGAGCTCCCACAGCCCAGAGGGCCTTTGAACCCAGAGCAGGAGGAGGGATTTGCATGTGGCTGAGGCTCTTCTGATATCTGGAGAGGCTGAGGTCAGGCTGCCCAGGTCCTCTGTGCTCCTGAGATGTGTCCCTGTCTTGAACCCAAGTGGAGCTTTACCTGTGAGAGGAGAGCAGGTGGTTTCAGGGGAGCTGGAAGGCTGTCAGAGGGGGAGCCCACCCTCCTGAGCCCAGCCCTGCCTCCTCCAAGCCCTTCCTTCCTGCTCCTGGGAGGGTCTCAGAGTGGCACGAACGTGCCCAGCATGCAAGAGGCCCAGGTTCACCTCCCAGCCCTGAAGGAGAAGCCCTCAGTGATGACTGAACAGAGCCCAGGGCTGAGGATGGGTTCCCCACATCCAGGAGAAGAGCCCCCTTTGTTCTCAGGACTAGTTCTTCTCTTTCATCTCTGTGAGATTTGGGGGCTGTAGACTGAGCAGGAGAGGGGGGAGCAGGGTCTCAGGAGGGGAGGGGCTTCCTGCTTTGTGCCCACTGCCCTCCACCACCCTCTGCCCTGCTTGTCCTCCTGAGTGTCCAGCCAATGCCTGTGAACAGCAGTGGGTGGGAATCTGCCCTGACCTCTTCCCCTCACCTGTCCTGCCCTCTGGTCTCCACCAGGAGAGGACAGGATGTAGGTGCTGGGCCAGGGGAGAGTCCTGGGAGCAGAGGCAGCTCTCAGCTGCAGCCTGAGGCTGAGAGACCCTGAGTCCCCCAGAGCAGCAGAGCCAGGCTGACAGCAGACAGTACAGCATGCAGGGCAGGCTGGGTGAGGGAGGAGGCCAAGGTCTCTTTCCTGTGCAGCATCACTGCAGTGAGACCTGCCTTACCCACAGCCCAGCATTTGGAGAGAACAGTGGTCTCTGTCTTTAGTGAGGTGGGGTCACTGAGAGGGCAGGTGTAGTTGCTGACCTCCTGATGAGGTTCAGGAATTGACCTCCTGCCTAACTGAGTGAGCACAGCACACTAATAAGACACGTGGGCTCCTCTCCTTGTTCCCTGTGGTGTTGACCATGAACTCCCTGCAAACACTGAGCCTGCAGCACCCACCTCCTGGTCCTGGGGTGGTTCAGGTAAGACCTGCTGGTCTCCATGTTTTCACCACCTGGAAAGCCACGTGTGCCCTGGGTAAAGTTTCCCCGACCTAGCAAATGCTCTGATTTAAAAAGCTGTTCTTCTATGTAGATCATCAAACTGTGAACCTGGACCCCTCTATTGATACTGTTTTCTGTACTCCTCATCTAGGTGTGAGGCAGTGGGCTCTGGCACCTATTTTTTCTTGAGGTCACATGTCCATCCACTGCCTTGACATTGTCATCCCTTGCACCTGTGTCCTGCATTACTGCTATGATCAAGATTTCATGGATTCAACATGTTGGTCTCTCCAGGCTCCTCCATGACTTCCTCTCCCATAACCCATGTTGCTTTGAAAATTTCTGAGTGGCCTCATGCTCAGGTCATGTGATCTCTCCTCCTTCCTCTTATGGAAGATTAACATTTCTGTCCTATAGACACTGGAGCCCTGGCCAAGGTTTCTGAGTCACAGTTGATAAAATGTCCTGTTCCCCACATGTTTTCTGGGTAAGGCACATTCCAGTGTTCTTCCTCATCTGAAGCCCAGGATTCCAGAGCAGAATTCTTGGGACCATTGGAAACAATAAAACCACAATGCACAGACACTACAGGGAACATGGTCCTCCATTGCTGGTCAGAAGAACATTTGTTCACAGCATGAGACAGAAACAAGGGGACTAGTCACAGGGAACCTCCTGGGAATGAGGCCCTGGGTGGGAACTGCCTTCCCAGGAAGCTTGTGTCCATACTCAACTGCAAAAAAACAACAGTTTTGAACTGGAGTTTGACCTGGTTCCCAGGGCTGAGGGGGTCTGATGTGGCCTCCAGAGCCAGGGCACTGGCTGTACAAGTCTGCAGCAGGACAAGCTTCACATTCCTGTTCATGTTCCTGTGATGCTTCAAACACTCAGGTGTGGCTCCTCTGTGTGAACAGCAAATAAGGAGAAGGAGTCAGACAGAATTTAAATTCCTCAGCTTTATTTGTATCAAGGCTCAGAGCTTAAGTCAATATTCAGAAATACATTAAGCATTGCAAGAATTTGAATCTAGAGTAGAAAAACTGAACATTATTAATTGAAAATATAATTGAAAAAATAATAAGTAGAAATAGAATGCTGGGAGAATTGCTGAGTTTTATAGGGAAATTACAATATGTAAAACAATCCCACCCAGTACAATGCTCTGTCTTCTCCTGGGGCTGAGATGTGAGGCTGGTGGTCCTGAGCTTCCCCTGCTGATCCTAAATGTCTCTGCTGGTCCTCACTCTATGTGCTGAGCCTGAGCTCCCTCCACACCCTAAGGAGCCCTGGTGGCCCTGATCCCACTGCTGGTCTTGAGCCCCCCCTGCTGGTCCTCAGCTCCCCCTCTGGTCCTCAGCTCCCTGCTGGTCCTCAGCGCCCCCTGCTGGTCCTCAACTCCACCTGCTGGTCCTCAGCGCCCCCTGCAGGCAGGTGAGTGACTGGGCTCACACCGAGTTCCCTCACTGGGTGTCTCCCCCTGGAACACACAGCCATATCCTCAGGTTTCACTCTGTTGAGTGCTAATGAAACCTGGCTCTTGGAAGTGTCCCTGGTGAATCTGACTATCTACCAGGCAGGTCCCAACCCCTGCAGCTGCAGTAGGCCAAGGACACCTGGGGGACAGGACAGCATGTGCCCAACTCCATCAAGGAGCACTGAGGACCAGCAGGGACTCAGGACCACGTGTGGAATGGGATCTGTTCCACCACCCTCCATCCTCCTAACCCACTCCACGGCCCTCCCTGAAGCCTGGTGGGTCCAGCTCACACCATGGCTGGGTAGAGAGAATCAGAGTCAGCACAGGTGAGGGACAGGGTGGGCAGGGGTTCACCAGGCCTGATCCCCACTTCTGGACCTACACCTGGGTGGGGACATGAGGGAAGAGCAGCCTCACTTTCAGCCAATCACACCAGAACTGCATGCCCACACCCTGCTCCTGACATCCCTGGGCATTCACACAGGTGCTGTCACCAGGCCGAGGAGCAGTGTCAGGACCTCAATGCTACAATGAAGGCCCCATGAGGAGGAGACAGGGCTGCTCAGTCAGGGCTGGGCTTTCAGCCTGAGACTGAAGATGAGGATAAAGTGGGGAGCACAGGCAGGACCCCATCCTTCCTAGAGAGGTGTTTGTCTCCTTCTGCTCAGAGGCATGGTGGCTGGGGTGGGGAAAACTGAGGGCTGCTTCCTGCTTCCTGCTGATCTTCCTCCTGCTAGCCATCCAGGAATGGGGAGGCCCAGTGGTCAGGGGTGGCAGCACCACACAGAGAGGGTGTTCCCTGCAAGGGTGCACAGCCCTGCAGAGGGAGGATACAGGAGGTGGCAACCTGAGGGCCTTTGCTCTGCTCTGTCATCCACAGGAAGGTTCTAGATGGGTGATGTGGTGTGCTTGTGTGGCTCTTGCAGGTGCTGGGGACAGCATGGTCAAGGGACAGCTCCCATCCTTGTTCCCCAGGGTCAGTGGTGTCACTGTATTCTGAAGCACTTCTGCTTAAACCCCTAATGGTAGGCTACTGGGAAAAAGGCACACTCATACAGGCTGGTGGGACTGCAAATTGGTGCAGCTAATATGGAAAGCAGTATGGAGATTCCTTGGAAATCTTAGGATGGGACTACCATTTTACCTCGCTATCCCTCTTCCTGGTGTATACCCAAAGGACTTAAAAACAGCACACTACATGGACACACTCACATCAATATTTATAGCAGCACAATTCACAATACCTAAACTGTGAAACCAACCTATATACCCTTTAGTTGATGAATGGAAAATAAATATGGCATACAAACCCAATGGAATATTACTGAGGAATAAAAGAGAATGAAATCATGATATTAGTCAATCCCCCCTCCCCCCAAAAAATGCCAAATGTTTTATCTGATATAGGTGAATGACTCATAGTGGGGTAGGGAGATGAGCATGAGAAGTATAGACCATCTCTACATAGGGCAGAGGGGTGGGATAGAAAGAGAGGGGGTTAGGAATGATGCAGGAATGTGACAGACATCATTATCCAAAGTACATGTATGAAGACAGGAATTGTTGTGAGCATACATTATACACAAACAGAGATAGGAAAAATTGTGTTCTATGTGTGTAATAAGAATTGTGATGCATTCTGCTGTCATGTATTTAAAAAATAAAAGCAATTAAAAAATAAACCCCTCGTGATGAAGCTGCTCACAGCCCTGGGATGCCTGAGGTTCTCAAGTTCTCAGAGGACATCTGAGGCCTCCTGTGTCTGTGCCTGCACAGATGCTCCATGGGGACTCTGGGCCTGGGGTCAGCTCCTACTTTCTCTCCCCCAGTTTCTCTCCCTCTCCCCCAGAGCAATTAACACAACAGGAGTTACTTAATGTCCTCATCTGGTCAGTCAGGGGTAAGGTGGAAATCAGGGATTTTAGACTCTTCTAAGAGTGGCCAGGGGAGAGCTGGCTCTGCTGAGGTGGCCAGGGCAGGAGGGCAGCACTGAGCAGGACTTTGTGTCCACACAGAGACCAGATGTCTGTGGTGGCTGCCATGACAGCACCAGCAGGGAGAGAGTCTGAGGTCATCAGCTGTGGGGCAGGACCTGGCCTGGGCTCCTGAGGCTGCAGAAGCCCCTGTGGATGGTGAAGGGCTGTTGGCACAGAGCAGAGGCTGTGGAGCTCCATCTGGGCAGAGGCACCCCAGGAGGAGATTTAGTGGGGACCCTCAGCACCCCATGCTGTGCCCTGGGGAGCAACACTTAAAAGAGGAGGACGGGGTCCAGCCTTGAGCAGCTGCAGAACCACCTGTGGGAGAGGCCTGGAGAGCAGGGAGTTGGGAAGGACGTTCAGCAGCTCAAGTGTGTTCAGGGACCAGGGGACTCACCAGAGGGCAGCCTCCAGGGAGCACTAAGAGTGCAGGGGCCTCTCTCAGGAAAAGGCACCAGGAATGGAGAGCATGTGGGCAGCGCTCACCATCAGTCCAGCCTTTCACACCCCAGATAGATCCCACTGGACAGGACACCCAGGTGTAGTGAATGTGGAAAGTCCTCAGCAGAAATGCCAATCACATTGCACACCTAAGTGTTCACCCTGGAGACCAGCCTTTCCCATGCAGTGAATGTGGGCAGGGTTTCAGCAAATCCCACACCTGCTCAGCACCACAGGCTCCATGGTGGAGAGAGGCCTGTGAGTGCAGTGATGTGGGAAACCCCTCAGCCAGCCCTGACCTTCATCCAGCAGCAGAGTCCACAGGAGAGAAACGTCCAGATGCTTCATATCTGGGAAGTTCTTCACCACACCCACCCCCTTTTCACAACCTGGAGAGGACGGGAGCTCACAGGCACTGAGAGAGCAGTGAGTGTGGAGAAGACTCTAACCACTGCTCTGCTCTGACTCAGCTGCACAAAGGTCACAGCCTGAACAGGCCCTGGGAGGTCAGTGAGTGGACAGAAGCCTCAGCCAGTGGGGCACCCTGTTCCACACCAGGACGTCCATGCTGCAGAGAGGCCTGAGGTGGGACCTGACTAACTGTCAAGTTCTGAGAGTCACCTTCATGGTGGAGCCAGGATTGGACCTCAGTCCTGCACACGGCACAGTGACCACAGGGTGGAAATGTTGCTGCCCCCCTCCTCCCAAGAAGGTGGCCCTGTGCCTGGGCTCCAGGAGGGGGAGCCCATGTCCTGGGACACACTAGGGACATCTCCATCCAGGGGAGCTGGAGTCAGGCAGGAGCCCAGGGGTCATGGTTAAGGAAGACTGACTCTTGCTCTTCACATTGAATGTGAGATTTCCCTAAATAAGTATTTTATTTACTTTAAAAAAATCTTCTGAGAAATTATAACATGTAATCAGGATTGAAAATCAGTGATTAAGATGAAATTATGTGATAATTAAATAAAGCAGAAAACCTATCTGGGGTTGAAAAGGGGGACAGGAGACATACCATGGACAGTCCCTCCCTGCAGGTGATGGCCACTGTTGAAGGTCAGGACTGCTGGGAACGTAGGGAGCCTCTTCATCCTTAGCCAGCAGAGCAGGCACAAGAACACCCAGAGCCTAACCCTGGCCACACTGAACAGCACCTGGGGATGCTGAGGGACACTCAGGTCTGTGTGGTCCTGCCATCCCTGCTGGGTGGTCTGGTCACACCTACTGCACTGGTGCAGGTCCAGGGCTCCTGGGCTTGCTGTGTGGAAAAGGAGAAGACCTGTGTCCTCCACTTGTCCACGTCTGGCTGCCCTGCCCACTTGCCTGGACCACCTTGCACCGTGGGTGTGAGGTGTGGCCATGTGAGGGCACCTCCTGCAGGAGTGCACAGTGAGTGTGTCCAGGCTGGGCTGCTGGGTGTCCATCCTGCTCCCCAGCACAAGGGACCTCTTGTGTGGGCCCCTGGAGCATGTCTGGATGGCCTGAGGTCTCAGGTGACAGTGGAGGAGACGCCCTAACTGATGGAGACAGACCTCACATGTGGGGTCTGATGGGTGCCCGTCACCATGTCAGAACTGCTCCTCTGCTCCTCTCATCTCTGGAGATCCCAGGAGGGAGGAGGGTTTTTCAGACATTATGCTGAGCGAGTCTCCTCCTGGGTTTGTCTGATGCTGTCCTCATGGGGAGACTGAGGTGTGGGAGGGACTTCACAGAAGCCTCATTTCCATCTCATCAGGGAACATTCTAGAATGCCCTTCACTGAGGAGATTTGCCCTGTCCTCTCCTTCACCTGCTATGGAGGGGTGTGGCAGGACTCTGCACCTCTTGCTACTCTGCTCCCCTCTCTATGAAGCTCCCAAGAAGGAGGTTCCTAAGTGCAGGACCCATCAAGGGAGTGCAGTCAAGGAGAGTCTGTGGAATCTGCTTGTCATTCTCCTGGGCTGCAGAGGGCTGTCCACCCTGGTATTTGCTAAATAGTGTATTTAGGTCAGGATGGGCTCCAGAGAGCTCCTTTGTATCTTGGTGAAAATGCCTGCTGTGTTCTGCACGTTGTGGTCAATTTTCAAGGTTTATTCTGTGGTCCACCTTCCAGCAAGGTCTGCCATCTCCTCATGTGTCCCTGCCCTTGTCAGGGAGCTGAGTCCACCTGGCTAGATTACAATCTCCAGGAGGGTGACCGAGTATTGGTTGTCCTGTGTGCACATGGCATCCCATGACCACAGAATGGCAGTTATCAACAATACAAGTAATAACAGGTGCTGGGGAAAACCTGGGAGAGGACCCTCACACCTTGTTGGTGGGACAGCAGATGAGAACCACCCTGAGGAGAGCAGGTGGAGACCCCTCAGAACAACAGGGAAGAAGCCACCATGGGACCCAGCTCTCCTGCTGCTTGGTGTTTACCCCAAAGACCCAAGTCAGCACAGTGCAGGGACATGGCCACTGCAGGGCTTATACAGTGCAATTCCCAAGACCAGGTTATGCAACCTGCCCAGGTGCCCTTCACTAGTGGATGGATAAAGGAAATGTGGGTCATGCACCAACACTGCAGCTCTGCTCAGCCAATAGGAGGAGTGAGATGATGGTGAGTGGACGGAGCTGGAGGACATTAGGGAAGGGGAATGAGAGAGGCTCAGGGAGTCAGGGTGAGTGTTGGCTGTCCTCTGTGGGACCTGCCACAAATAAGGAAGGTAAAGGAAGGGGAACCCCAAGAACACAGAAGAGGTCAGTGGGGATCAGGAGGTGACTAAGGGAGAGGGAGGAGGGACAGGAGAAGGGAGGGGCCAGGAGTGAGCTGAGCAGATATTATTGGTCAATTCTGCCCAGGTGAGAGTTCTGCACCTGTGGGAGTTAACACTGTGAGTTTCACACACACACACACACACACACACACACACACACACACACACACACACACATACACACACACAAATAGTGTAAATTTAATGAAAATTAGAAACTCGTGGAAGAAAGTTCAGTTAAAAACTGGGGAGAAGGAGGAAAATTTAAAAGGAGGTTCTCTGAGGGCAACAGAGGTTTTATAGACAATGAATATATATGACTATGTCAAAGTGAAACCTATAATAAATATAGGTAAGATGCACTATTTCAAAAGAAAAAGAATATCACAAAAACAGAATGATTGTCTTCAGGCACATCAGAGATAAGTAGAGACCACAAGGCCACAGAGGTCCCCTGGGAAGCTGGTACATGGACAGGCCTCCAGATGGAGGAAACCTGCCCCAACTCACATCTGCAGCTGCTTCTGGGCTGACCTGACTCCTGTGTGCAGAGCGCCCCCTGCTGGCCCTGGGTGAGCAGCAGAGAGGTTTGTGTCTGGGCTCACACTGAGGTCCCCTCACTGTGTCTCTGGCACAGTAATAGGTGGCTGTGTCTTCAGTGGTCAGGGAGCTCAGCTGCAGGGAGAACTGGTTCTTGGACGTGTCTCTGGAGATGGACACTCGGCTCTTGAGGGATGGGTTGTAGTTAGTGCTACCATCACTATTTATGTACCCTATCCACTCCAGCCCCTTCCCTGGGGGCTGACGGATCCAGCTCCACCAGTAACCACTGGTGATGGAGTAACCAGAGACAGCACAGGTGAGGGACAGGGTCTGTGAGGGCTTCACCAGGCCAGGTCCTGACTCCTGCAGCTGCACCTGGCTCAGGACACCTGAGGACAAGATCAGTCACACCTGTCAGTCACCTGCAGTCATAACCTCCCCATGGACCCAGGTCTGACACTGGGGACACTCACCTTGGGGAGCTGTGACCAGGCACAGGACAAGACCCAGCAGCCTCATCTTCTAGACCACACCTGCCTTCCCAGAGACCTCAGCTCTGTCTGAGCAGAGAGCTGGGAGCTCCCACAGCCCAGAGGGCCTTTGAACCCAGAGCAGGAGGAGGGATTTGCATGTGGCTGAGGCTCTTCTGATATCTGGAGAGGCTGGGGTCAGGCTGCCCAGGTCCTGTGTGCTCCTGAGATGTGTCCCTGTCTTGAACCCAGGTGGAGCTTTACCTGTGAGAGGAGAGCAGGTGGTTTCAGGGGAGCTGGAAGGCTGTCAGAGGGGGAGCCCACCCTCCTGAGCCCAGCCCTGCCTCCTCCAAGCCCTTCCTCCCTGCACCTGGGAGGGTCTCAGAGTGGCACGAACGTGCCCAGCATGCAAGAGGCCCAGGTTCACCTCCCAGCCCTGAAGGAGAAGACCTCAGTGATGACTGAACAGAGCCCAGGGCTGAGGATGGGGTTCCCCACATCCAGGAGAAGAGCCCCCTTTGTTCTCAGGACTAGTTCTTCTCTGTCATCTCTGTGAGATTTGGGGGCTACAGCCTGAGCAGGAGAGGATGGAGCAGGGGCTCAGGAGGGGAGGGGCTTCCTGCTGTGTGCCCACTGCCCTCCCCACCCTCTGCCCTGCTTGTCCTCCTGACTGTCCAGCCAATGCCTGTGGACAGCAGTGGGAGGGCATCTGCCCTGAGCTCTTCCCCTCACCTGTCCTGCCCTCTGGTCTCCACCAGGAGAGGACAGGATGGAGGTGCTGGGCCAGGTGAGAGTCCTGGGAGCAGAGGCAGCTCTCAGCTGCAGCCTGAGGTTGAGAACCCCTGAGTCCCCAGAGCAGCAGAGCCAGGCTGACAGCAGACAGGACGGCATGCAGGGCAGGCTGGGTGAGGGAGGAGGCCCTGTCCCCTTCCCTGTGCAGCATCACTGCAGTGAGACCTGCCTTGCCCATAGCCCAGCATTTGGAGAGAACAGTGGACACTGTCTTTAGTGAGGTGGGGTCACTGAGAGGGCAGGTGTAGTTGCTGACCTCCTGATGAGGTTCAGGAATTGACCTCCTGCCTAACTGAGTGAGCACAGCACACTAATAAGACATGTGGGCTCCTCTCCTTGTTCCCTGTGGTGTTGACCATGAACTCCCTGCAAACACTGAGCCTGCAGCACCCACCTCCTGGTCCTGGGGTGGCTCAGGTAAGACCTGCTGGTCTCCATGTTTTCTCCACCTGGAAAGCCACGTGTGCCCTGGGTAAAATTTCCCCGACCTAGCAAATGCTCTGATTTAAAAAGCTGTTCTTCTATGTAGATCATCAAACTGTGAACCTGGACCCCTCTATTGATACTGTTTTCTGTACTCCTCATCTAGGTGTGAGGCAGTGGGCTCTGGCACCTATTTTTTCTTGAGGTCACATGTCCATCCACTGCCTTGACATTGTCATCCCTTGCACCTGTGTCCTGCATTACTGCTACGTTCAAGATTTCATGGACTCAACATCTTGGTCTCTCCAGGCTCCTCCATGACTTCCTCTCCCATGACCCATGTTGCTTTGAAAATTTCTGAGTGGCCTCATGCTCAGGTCATGTGATCTCTCCTCCTTCCTCTTACGGAAGATTAACATTTCTGTCCTATAGACACTGGAGCCCTGGCCAAGGTTTCTGAGTCACAGTTGATAAAATGTCCTGTTCCCCACATGTTTTCTGGGTAAGGCACATTCCAGTGTTCTTCCTCATCTGAACCCCATGGATTTCAGAGCAGAATTCTTGGGACAATTGGAAACAATAAAATCACAATGCACAGACACTACAGGGAACATGGTCCTCCATTGCTGGTCAGAAGAACATTTGTTCACAGCATGAGACAGAAACAAGGGGACTAGTCACAGGGAACCTCCTGGGAATGAGGCCCCAGGTGGGTATTGCCTTCCCAGGAAGCTTGTGTCCATACTCAACTGCAAAAAAACAACAGTTTTGAACTGGAGTTTGACCTGGTTCCCAGGGCTGAGGGGGTCTGATGTGGCCTCCAGAGCCAGGGCACTGGCTGTACAAGTCTGCAGCAGGACAAGCTTCAGGTTCTGTACCATGTTCCTGTGATGCTGCTCCTCCTCTGTGTGCACAGCAAATAAGGAGAAGGAGTCACACAGAATTTAAATTCCTCAGCTTTATTTGTATCAAGGCTCAGAGCTTAAGTCAATATTCAGAAATACATTAAGCATTGCAAGAATTTGAATCTAGAGTAGAAAAACTGAACATTATTAACTGAAAATATAATTGAAAAAATAATAAGTAGAAATAGAATGCTGGGAGAATTGCTGAGTTTTATAGGTAAATTACAATATGTAAAACAATCCCGCCCAGTACAATGCTCTGTCTTCTCCTGGGGCTGAGATGTGAGGCTGGTGGTCCTGAGCTTCCCCTGCTGATCCTAAATGTCTCTGCTGGTCCTCACTCTATGTGCTGAGCCTGAGCTCCCTCCACACCCTAAGGAGCCCTGGTGGCCCTGATCCCACTGCTGGTCTTGAGCCCCCCCTGCTGGTCCTCAGCGCCCCCTGCTGCTCCTCAGCTCCCTGCTGGTCCTCAGCGCCCCCTGCTGCTCCTCAGCTCCCTGCTGCTCCTCAGCTCCCTGCTGCTCCTCAGCGCCCCCTGCAGGCAGGTGAGTGACTGGGCTCACACTGAGTTCCCTCACTGGGTGTCTCCCCCTGGAACACACAGCCATATCCTCAGGTTTCACGCTGTTGAGTGCTTAATGAAACCTGGTTCTTGGAAGTGTCCCTGGTGAATCTGACTGTATACCAGGCTGGTCCCAACTCCTGCAGCTGTAGTAGGCCAAGGACACCTGGGGGAAAGGACCAGCATGTGCCCAACTCCATCAAGGAGCACTGAGGACCAGCAGGGACTCAGGACCACGTGTGGAATGGGATCTGTTCCACCACCCTCCATCCTTGTAACCCTCTCCAGGGCCCTCCCTGAAGCCTGGTGGGTCCAGCTCACACCATGGCTGGGTAGAGAGAATCAGAGTCAGCACAGGTGAGGGACAGGGTGGGCAGGGGCTTCACCAGGCCTGGTCCCCACTTCTGGACCTACACCTGGGTGGGGACATGAGGGAAGAGCAGCCTCACTTTCAGTCACCAGAACTGCATGTCCTCACCCTGCTCCTGACATCCCTGGACATTCACACAGGTGCTGTCACCAGGCCAAGGAGCAGTGTCAGGACCTCAATGCTACAATGAAGGCCCCATGAGGAGGAGACAGGGCTGCTCAGTCAGGGCTGGGCTTTCAGCCTGAGACTGAAGATGAGGATAAAGTGGGGAGCACAGGCAGGACCCCATCCTTCCTAGAGAGGTGTTTGTCTCCTGCTGCTCAGAGGCACTGGGGGCTGGGGTGGGGAAAACTGAGGGCTGCTTCCTGCTTCCTGCTGAACCTCCTCCTGCCAGCCATCCAGGAATGGGGAGGCCCAGTGGTCAGGGGTGGCAGCACCACACAGAGAGGGTGTTCCCTGCAAGGGTGCACAGCCCTGTAGAGGGAGGACACAGGAGGTGGCAACCTGAGGGCCTTTGCTCTGCTCTGTCATCCACAGGAAGGTTCTGGATGGGTGGTGATGTGTGCTTGTGTGGCTCTTGCAGGTGCTGGGGACAGCATGGTCAAGGGACAGCTCCCATCCTTGTTCCCCAGGGTCAGTGGTGTCACTGTATTCTGAAGCACTTCTGCTTAAACCCCTAATGGTAGGATACTGGGAAAAAGGCACACTCATACAGGCTGGTGGGACTGCAAATTGGTGCAGCTAATATGGAAAGCAGTATGGAGATTCCTTGGAAATCTTAGGATGGGACTACCATTTTACCTCACTATCCCTCTTCTTGGTGTATACCCAAAGGACTTAAAAACAGCACACTACATGGACACACTCACATCAATATTTATAGCAGCACAATTCACAATACCTAAACTGTGAAACCAACCTATATACCCTTTAGTTGATGAATGGAAAATAAATATGGCATACAAACCCAATGGAATATTACTGAGGAATAAAAGAGAATGAAATCATGATATTAGTCAATCCCCCCTCCCCCCAAAAAATGCCAAATGTTTTATCTGATATAGGTGAATGACTCATAGTGGGGTAGGGAGAGGAGCATGAGAAGTATAGACCACCTATACATAGGGCAGAGGGGTGGGATAGAAAGAGAGGGGGTTAGGAATGATGCAGGAATGTGACAGACATCATTATCCAAAGTACATGTATGAAGACAGGAATTGTTGTGAGCATACATTATACACAAACAGAGATAGGAAAAATTGTGTTCTATGTGTGTAATAAGAATGGTGATGCATTCTGCTGTCATGTATTTAAAAAATAAAAGCAATTAAAAAATAAACCCCTCATGATGAAGCTGCTCACACCCCTGGAATCCCTGAGTTTCTCAAGTTCTCAGAGGACGTCTGAGGCCTCCTGTGTCTGTGCCTGCACAGATGCTCCATGGGGACTCTGGGCCTGGGGTCAGCTCCTACTTTCTCTCCCCCAGTCTCTCTCCCTCTCTCCCAGAGCACTTAACACAACAGGAGTTACTTAATGTCCTAATCTGGTCAGTCAGGGGTAGGATGAAAATCAGGGATTTTAGACTCTTCTAAGAGTGGCCAAGGGAGAGCTGGCTCTGCTGAGGTGGCCAGGGCAGGAGGGCAGCACTGAGCAGGACTTTGTGTCCACACAGAGACCAGATGTCTGTGGTGGCTGCCATGACAGCACCAGCAGGGAGAGAGTCTGAGGTCATCAGCTGTGGGGCAGGACCTGGCCTGGGCTCCTGAGGCTGCAGAAGCCCCTGTGGATGGTGAAGGGCTGTTGGCACAGAGCAGAGGCTGTGGAGCTCCATCTGGGCAGAGGCACCCCAGGAGGAGATTTAGTGGGGACCCTCAGCACCCCATGCTGTGCCCTGGGGAGCAACACTTAAAAGAGGAGGACGGGGTCCAGCCTTGAGCAGCTGCAGAACCACCTGTGGGAGAGGCCTGGAGAGCAGGGAAGTGGGAGGACGTTCAGCAGCTCAAGTGTGTTCAGGGACCAGGGGACTCACCAGAGGGCAGCCTCCAGGGAGCACTGAGAGTGCAGGGGCCTCCCACAGGGAAAAGGCCCCAGGAATGGAGAGCATGTGGGCAGGTCCTCACCATCAGTCCAGCCTTTCACACTCCAGATAGATCCCACTGGACAGGACACCCAGGTGTAGTGAATGTGGAAAGTCCTCAGCAGAAATTCCAATCACACTGCACACCTAAGTGTTCACCCTGGAGACCAGCCTTTCCCATGCAGTGAATGTGGGGAGGGTTTCAGCAAATCCCACACCTGCCCAGCACCACAGGCTCCATGGTGGAGAGAGGCCTGTGATGTGGGAAACCCCTCAGCCAGCACTGACCTTCATCCAGCAGCAGAGTCCACAGGAGAGAAACGTCCAGATGCTTCATATCTGGGAAGTTCTTCACCACACCCACCCCCTTTTCACAACCTGGAGAGGACGGGAGCTCACAGGCATTGAGAGAGCAGTGAGTGTGGAGAAGACTCTAACCACTGCTCTGCTCTGCCTCAGCTGCACAAATGTCACAGCCTCAACAGGCCCTGGGAGGGCAGTGAGTGGACAGAGGCCTCAGCCAGTGGGGCCCCCTGTTCCACACCAGGACGTCCATGCTGCAGAGAGGCCTCAGGTGGGACCTGACTGTCAAGTTCTGAGAGTCACCTTCATGGTGGAGCCAGGACTGGACCTCAGTCCTGCACATGGCACAGTGACCACAGGGAGGAACTACTGCTGCCCTCCTCCTCCCAAGAAGGTGGCCCTGTGCCTGGGCTCCAGAAGGGGGAGCCCATGTCCTGGGACACACTAGGAGCATCTCCATCCAGGGGAGCTGCAGTCAGGCAGGAGCCCAGTGGTCATGGTTGAGGAAGAGTGACTCTTGCTCTTCATACTGAATGTGAGATTTCCCTAAATAAGTATTTCATTTGCTACAAAATTTTTTCTTCAAAGAAATTATAATGTAATCAGGACTGAAAATCAGTGATTAAGGCAAAATTAGGTGATAATTAATGTAAAGCAGAAAACCCATCTGGGGTTGGGAAGGGGGACAGGAGACATACCATGGACAGTCCCTCCCTGCAGGTGATGGCCACTGTTGAAGGTCAGGACTGCTGGGAACTTAGGGAGCCTCTCCAACCTTAGCCAGCAGAGCAGGCACAAGAACACCCAGAGCCAAGCATGACCCTGGCCACTCTGGACAGCACCTGGGGATGCTGAGGGACGCTCAGGTCTGTGTGGTCCTGCCAGCCCTGCTGGGTGGTCTGGGCCCACCTACTGCACTGGTGCAGGTCCAGGGCTCCTGGGCTTGCTGTGTGGAAAAGGAGAAGACCTGTGTCCTCCACTTGTCCACGTCTGGCTGCCCTGCCCACTTGCCTGGACCACCTTGCACCGTGGGTGTGAGGTGTGGCCATGTGAGGGCCCCTCCTGCAGGAGTGCACAGTGAGTGTGTCCAGGCTGGGCTGCTGGGTGTCCATCCTGCTCCCCAGCACAAGGGACCTCTTGTGTGGGCCCCTGGAGCATGTCTGGATGGCCTGAGGTCTCAGGTGACAGTGGAGGAGATGCCCTAACTGATGGAGACAGACCTCACATGTGGGGTCTGATGGGTGCCTGTCACCATGTCAGAACTGCTCCTCTGCTCCTCTCTGGAGATCCCAGGAGGGAGGAGGGGTTTTCAGACATTATGCTGAACGAGTCTCCTCCTGGGTTTGTGTGATGCTGTCCTCATGGGGAGACTGAGGTGTGGGAGGGACTTCATGTAAGCCTCATTTCCATCTCATCAGGGAACATTCTAGAATGCCCTTCACTGAGAAGATTTGCCCTGTCCTCTCCTTCACCTGCTATGGAGGGGTGTGGCAGGACTCTGCACCTCTTGCCACTCTGCTCCCCTCTCTATGGAGCTCCCAAGAAGGAGGTTCCTAAGTGCAGGACCCATCAAGGGGATGCAGTCAAGGAGAGTCTGTGGAAACTGCTTGTCATTCTCCTGGGCTGCAGAGGGCTGTGCACCCTGGTATTTGCTAAATAGTGTATTTAGGTCAGGGTGAGCTCCAGAGAGCTCCTTTGTATCTTGGTGTAAATGCCTGCTGTGTTCTGCACGTTGTGGTCAATTTTCAAGGTTTATTCTGAGTTCCACCTTCCAGCAAGGTCTGCCATCTCCTCATGTGTCCTATCTGCCCTGGTCAGGGAGCTGAGTCCACCTGGCTAGATTACAATCTCCAGGAGGGTGACCGAGTATTGGTTGTCCTGTGTGCACATGGCATCCCATGACCACAGAATGGCAGTTATCAACAATACATGTAATAACAGGTGCTGGAGAAAACCTGGGGAGAGGACCCTCACACTTTGTTGGTGGGAGAGTAGATGAGAACCACCCTGAGGAGAGCAGGGTGGACACCCCTCAGAACAACAGGGAGGAAGCCACAGTGGGACCCAGCTCTCCTGCTGCTTGGTGTTCACTCCAAAGACCCAAGTCAGCACAGTGCAGGGACACGGCCACTGCAGGGTGTATACAGTGCAATTCCCAAGACCAGGTTATGCAACCAGCCCAGGTGCCCATCACTAGTGGATGGATAAAGGAAATGTGGGTCATGCACCAACACTGCAGCTCTGCTCAGCCAATAGGAGGAGTGAGATGATGGTGAGTGGACGGAGCTGGAGGACATTAGGGAAGGGGAATGAGAGAGGCTCAGGGCATCAGGTGAGTGTTGGCTGTCCTCTGTGGGAGCTGCCACAAATAAGGAAGGTAAAGGAAGGGGAACCCCAAGGGCACAGAAGAGGTCAGTGGGGATCAGGAGGTGACTAAGGGAGAGGGAGGAGGGACAGGAGAAGGGAGGGGCTAGGAGTGAGCTGAGCAGATATTATTGGTCAATTATGCACAAGTGAGAGTCCTGCACCTGTGGGAGTGGACCACTGTGAGTTTCACACACACACACACACACATACACACACACACACACACACAAATAGTGTAAATTTAATGAAAATTTAAAAATCATGGAAGAAAGGTCAGTTAAATAATGGGGAGAAGGAGGAAAATTTAAAGGGGGTTCTGTGAGGGCAACAGAGTTTTTACAGACAATGAATATATGTGACTATGTCAAAGTGAAAACCTATAATAAATATATGTAAGATGCACTATTTCAAAAGAAAAAGAATGTCACAAAAACAGAATGATTATCTTCAGACACATCTGAGATAAGTAGAGACCACAAGGCCACAGAGGTCCCCTGGGAAGCTGGTACATGGACAGGGCTCCAGATGGAGGAAACCTGCCCCAACTCACATCTGCAGCTGCTTCTGGGCTGACCTGACTCCTGTGTGCAGAGCGCCCCCTGCTGGCCCTGGGTGAGCAGCAGGGAGGTTTGTGTCTGGGCTCACACTGAGGTCCCCTCACTGTGGCTCTGGCACAGTAATAGGTGGCTGTGTCCTCAGTGGTCAGGGAGCTCAGCTGCAGGGAGAACTGGTTCTTGGACGTGTCTCTGGAGATGGACACTCGGCTCTTGAAGGATGGGCTGTAGTTAGTGCTACCATCATACCATATGTACCCTATCCACTCCAGTCCCTTCCCTGGGGGCTGACGGATCCAGCTCCAGCCATAACCACTGGTGATGGAGTAACCAGAGACAGCACAGGTGAGGGACAGGGTCTGTGAGGGCTTCACCAGGCCAGGTCCCGACTCCTGCAGCTGCACCTGGCACAGGACACCTGGGGACAAGAACAGTCACACCCTGTTAGTCACCTGCAGTCACAACCTCCCCATGGACCCAGGTCTGTCACTGGGGACACTCACCTTGGGGAGCTGTGACCAGGCACAGGACAAGACCCAGCAGCCTCATCTTCTAGACCACACCTGCCTTCCCAGATACCTCAGCCCTGTCTGAGCAGAGAGCTGGGAGCTCCCACAGCCCAGAGGGCCTTTGAACCCAGAGCAGGAGGAGGGATTTGCATGTGGGTGAGGCTCTTCTGATATCTGGAGAGGCTGAGGTCAGGCTGCCCAGGTCCTCTGTGCTCCTGAGATGTGTCCCTGTCTTGAACCCAGGTGGAGCTTTACCTGTGAGAGGAGAGCAGGTGGTTTCAGGGGAGCTGGAAGGCTGTCAGGGGGGAGCCCACACTGAGGCCAGCCCTGCCTCCTCCAAGCCCTTCCTCCTGCACCTGGGAGGGTCTCAGAGTGGCAGGAACGTGCCCAGCATGCAAGAGGCCCAGGTTCACCTCCCAGCCCTGAAGGAGAAGCCCTCAGTGATGACTGAACAGAGCCCAGGGCTGAGGATGGGTTCCCCACATCCAGGAGAAGAGCCCCCCTTTGTTCTCAGGACTAGTTCTTCTCTGTCATCTCTGTGAGATTTGGGGGCTACAGACTGAGCAGGAGAGGAGGGAGCAGGGTCTCAGGAGGGCAGGGGCTTCCTGCTGTGTGCCCACTGCCCTCCCCACCCTCTGCCCTGCTTGTCCTCCTGACTGTCCAGCCAATGCCTGTGGACAGCAGTGGGTGGGAATCTGCCCTGAGCTCCTCCCCTCACCTGTCCTGCCTTCTGGTCTCCACCAGGAGAGGACAGGATGGAGGTGCTGGGCCAGGTGAGAGTCCTGGGAGCAGAGGCAGCTCTCAGCTGCAGCCTGAGGCTGAGAGCCCCTGAGTCCCCCAGAGCAGCAGAGCCAGGCTGACAGCAGACAGGACGGCATGCAGGGCAGGCTGGGTGAGGGAAGAGGCCAGGTCCCTTCCCTGTGCAGCATCACTGCAGTGAGACCTGCCTTGCCCACAGCCCAGCATTTGGAGAGAACAGTGGACACTGTCTTTAGTGAGGTGGGGTCACTGAGAGGGCAGGTGTAGTTGCTGACCTCCTGATGAGGTTCAGGAATTGACCTCCTGCCTAACTGAGTGAGCACAGCACACTAATAAGACATGTGGGCTCCTCTCCTTGTTCCCTGTGGTGTTGACCATGAACTCCCTGCAAACACTGAGCCTGCAGCTCCCACCTCCTGGTCCTGGGGTGGCTTAGGTAAGACCTGCTGGTCTCCATGTTTTCACCACCTGAAATACCAGGTGAGCCCCTGAGTGAAGTTTTCAATTCCTTGCAAATCATCTGATTAGAAAGCTGTTCTTCCAGGCATCTAAGTAGGAGGAATCCTAAGATGATTCCACCTCCTGACCTTGGGATCCTGGAGTCCTCCATATGACAGTCTTCCCCACCTCAGCTGTGCCAGGTGTGGGGTCTTCAACACCTCACCTGTGCCAGGGCTTCAGTTTGCTTTCAACATTCAGCACAAAGTGTTCATGAAAATAAGAAAAACTTAGTGGATGTATGATGTGGCATAAGAAGACATTCTAAAATACATCAATATTTGACATCATTTTGTCACTTGACCAAAATTCTGAGAACACAGAGGAGGACAAGCTTTCTTTGGGTCATGACTTAGGAGGTTGGAGTGCAAGGTGGCAAGTCCTTAGCTCTGGCCAGGGAGGGAGAACACCATGGCAGAAGGGCGTGGAGGAGGAAACCAGCTCAGGACATGGCCACCAGGAAGCAGGTGAACTGCACAGAGTGTCCCCCAAATGCACAAAACAGTGATACAAGTATTCCAGCCACCCCCACCTGCCTACAGTTGCTGCAGGTCAATCCATGTTAGTGGATTAATCCACTTAGGTTTGAGCTCTGGTAATCTAGTCCTCTCTCCTTTGTCTCACACGTGAGCTTGTGGACCACCTCATATGTGAACCATGACAGCAAATTCCTGGTCCTGGTAATCCTTCCACCTGGTCAGTTCCAGGGGATTTAATCACCTCATTTCATATTGACATAAAGATCCCAGGGAAATAACCGACTGTGTGAGAGGCTCATGTTCAGGGAGGGGTGAAGTGTGTCCAGGCTGTTGCTGTCCAGCACCAGCACCAGGTCTGCCAAGCCTGTGGTCTCATGTGGAGCATGCAGAATGCACCTCCTGTGTCCACACAGACGCAGGGCACAGAGGATGGGAAGATGTCACAGGGAGGACCATGTTGATGTGTTGGATGGGAGAAGAATTACCCAGGAACAGGAAGGGACCATGGACAGAGAATGTGGCTGTGTCCTCCAGGGAAGGCCAGGCCTGAGAGAAAAGCAGCAGGTGTTCCTCCTGGGAGCTCACTGCAGAATAGAACCAGCAACAGCGACAGCAGCCACATCTCCTGGGCCAGCTCCGGGGGTGCTGGAGCCTGAGACTCAAAGCTTGCATATGAAACTGTGGGTCTCTGTGTGGTTTTGCAAAGTGGCCCAGATGTTCTGGGCCATCAATTAATCTCCAGCTGTAAATGCCAATAATTGTACCATTAATGATTTCAAATTACTCTTTGAGGAAGTATATTGTATGTTCAGGGACCTTTATGAATTTAGAATTTAGGGACATGAGACATGAAGAAACTGCTCTCTGAACATTCATTTGGGGACTAAGGAATTCAGGGTTATATGACTAACCCTTTTCAATCCATCCCAGTTCATCATTATTTTTTAAATTGATTGATATCTATTGAAGACCCAGAGGCATAACTGTGGAGGCCTTTCTCAGGAAGTGTGTCATGTGCATGAAAAATTAAATCCACAACTGGAAAAAAAACCCACTAGTCAATCAGCAACTCCTTGCTCCTGAGCGCCCCCCGCTGGCCACAGGATCCACCTGAGGGAGGTTTGCGTCTGGCTCACACTGAGGTCCCCTGAGTGACTCTGCACAGTATGAGTTGGCCATGTCCTTGGCTGCATTCTGCACTCCTCCTTGGGGGCACTGCAATGTCCCTAGAGCCTCAGTCCTTTGAGGATGACCTTGTGGAGGCCTCTGCAGGGACTCCCTCCTGCAGGGCTCCTCTCCTGTCCTTGGGGTTTCTGTGTTTTCTGAGGACTGTGTCATGCTGCCATGCCCCACAGATCTTGGACTCTGTCCCTGTCACTGTGAGAAGCACATGGACACCATCTCTATGCATGCAGTGAACCTCTGGAGGGGCATTGACTGAGGCCCACACTGCCCCTGGACACACTGAGCCACAGCTGCTGTGACTACACAACAAAACTACTCCTCTGTGGAAAGAAAGATGCAACACCAAGGTCCAATCAAGGTTATGGTTTCCCATGGACAGTGGTCAGTGCCGTGCACATTGCCCAGCCATACTGCACTGTGACGTGAACATCTGAGACTGTAGGCGAACGTCTCCAAGTCCTAAAGCTCAGGATTGAGGAGAAGCCTTGCTGGTGGCCAGGACCCAGGAGACAAGCCCTAGAGGAGGGGAGCAGGCTCACTGGCTGGGCACCCCTGGGTGCTATGAAGCACAGAGCTGTAGACAGACCATGACCTGGGCATCCAGTGCTAACTGGGAGAACCAGGGTATCCATGTTCTCCCACGCGTCTGAGTGGCGCAAGCTCCTGTGGGTTAGATTATAATTTCAGGGACAGGATCTTGATATACACCTGAACATTCACTGTCAGACTGAGTCAATCAAACATTTATTCTTCTGAAAAGCTGTGGACTTGTGCTTCAAATGTAAACCTGTAATCCAGTTACTTTCAAGATGTTTACAAAGGATGCTTTCTGTGTGTTTGTTTGTTTTAGGATTAAAAATGTCCACACACTTAGCACATGTGAAATTTGCACTTTAGTTTACACGGCAAGGTCCCTGGAGGCTGCCTTAGTGGATGAGGAAGCTGCAGAGGGCCCTGCTCTTCTCCCTGCCCATAGGCCTGGGTCAGTCTATGGCCACTGGTGCAGGACAGTCCACTGTGGATGGAGGGAGTGCTCATCCTGCCCCCACCACACAGAGCACGTGGGTGATAGGCAGGACCTCTGTGGAGGCCACCCTCAGGTGGAGCCCTTTGTGCAGGTGCTGCCTCTGCTCCTGCCACACAAGGAGCTGTCAATCATCCTTCACCCCTGGACAGGGGGCACCTGTGGTGCTGGAGCCACTGAGCCCCCAGCCCTCAGCACAGTTTGGGAACTTCTGGGAAGCAGGTCCCAGCAGTGGTGGGGACAGAGCAGAGCCACCCTGGGCCCCACACCAGGCTCCACTTCACAGAGCCATGCAGGGACCCCACCCAGGGTCCTGGGAAGCAGATGGCTGGCTGCTCCCTTCAGCCTCCCTACCCAGCTGTGTGCTGGTCAGGGAGGAACTGTCCATCCACCTGCAGACACAGGACACAGCTGGCCATAAGTCCACACTTGTACAAAGGAGGTAAGAGCCTTGGGCCCTCCCTGAGTGGCAGGGCATGCTGAGAGCAGGGCCAGCTGTAAGGGCCACACACCTTTCCCAGGACCCCAGGTGGCATTGCAGGAACCTGTAACCCCTAACAAGGTGCCAGGGCAGCTGAGCAGGCCCTGAGCAGCCACTGCACAGAGCCCTTGTGGAGGTGCAAAGCCAGCCCTGGGTGCTGAGAGCATCTCGCCCTTGTCCCCAGGTGCTGCCTGCCTTGTGCTGTCCTCTAATCTGACAGCCACCTCTCCACTCATGGGGCCTGCTGCACTGCTGACCTGGGCCAGCTGGAGGGCCACCCCAGGCATCCCTTGGAAACAGATGGACACTGCACCTCTGCTGCTCTGCCAGCAGCCCCTCAGCTGTCCAGGCTGCCAGAGTGGCCCCAGCACCATGTAGCCCCCAGGACTCTGAGGCCCAGCTGCTCCAGGAACACCTGACCAAGGTGCTGTGAATGCACTTCTCAGGTGGAAAGAACAAGGAGCCCATGGGACTCTTCAGCCACCATTTAGGAAAGAATTATTTATGTTATGGGTGACACAGAGCTGGGAGAATGAAAGACATAACACCTGCTCAACCAGGTGTTTCTGAAGCTTTAGGAATACAAGTAGTCATGAGGCCTGTATTTCTGTGACCACAGGGGTCATGCAGGAGCAGATGCATGCATTTCCAGTACTGTGCACCCTGCCCAGCTGAGCCTAGGAGCAGCAGACAGCCTGAGCAGAGCAGGGACAGACACACAGGTCACATCTTGAGTCAAAAGCCAGGGATCACATGGCCAAGGGCAGACGGCTTCACCGGAGGAGGATATGAATTATTAAGGACAGCCAATGCCACTCTAACTGAATTAGGTAGGGTTAGTTTTATGCATGCAGATGTTATCCACTGGGACAGGCCAAATGGGGATGCTGTAACAGATCAGGGATTACCACTGTAGAAAGACAAGCTTGGGGATCAGGTAATACATCAGATAGTATCCACTGGAAACAGGGCCAGTGTGTAGATGGGTTATGAGGCCAGATAGTATCCACTGTGTACAGGACCAGCATGGGGAACGAGTAAGTGTTCAGATAACATCCACTAGGGACAGGCCAGCATGGGGTAACAGGTCAGATGTCATCTACTGTGGGCTTTCCAGCACGAGGATGCAGGGACAGATCAGATATTAACCACTGGGGACAGTCAAGTGTCAGATGGTGTGGCAGCTCTGATATCAAGCCCTTTGGACAGGTTTAACATGTAGAGACAGCAATATGTTGTATACTATTCACTTGAGATAAAGTCAGCACGGGGACGGGTAAGTGGTCACACAGAATCAACTGGGGACAGGAAGAGCACTTGGATGGAGTAACCTGTCAGATATTGTCCCCTGGGGTCCAGGCCACCATGGGGATGGAGGAACAGGTCAGATATCATCCCCTGGGGACAGGTTCAAGATGGGGATGGAGTAACTTTTCATGCAGGGATTGGGCAGTTGTATAGGAATCCCCTGAACCATCCTAGCAGTGCCCAGATGGTTATGCCCTTGTCCAGGGAAGACCAGTGGGCATCTTCCAGGGCTGGCATCTCCTGAGCCCAAGATCTCATGGGAAAACAAGGTCTTGAAGGATTTTCCAGGAGAGAAGCAACACTGGCTCTTCATGAAGAAGAGGAAATGGTCAACTTTCCAGCAGAAGCTCTGACGGGCTGCACCCTACAGGGGCTGGTGTAGATGAAGAAAGCTTGGAGTCTGCGCACAGTGGGTCTTCAGCCAGGAAGACAATGGAGTGACAGCATTTGCTGGGAACCAGGTGGAACTGGGACCATCAAGCTGATGAAGGAGGCCAGACGCAGGGGCCAAGGGCCCATCTTCTGTCCCAGTTGAGGAAGCTGGAGAAGAGTGAGAGGGGAGGAGGGTGATGTGGACAGAGAAGGAGGTCAGTGGGTCCAGGAAGGGCCTGCGGGTGGGCAGAGGGGTGAAGGGAGGAGAGCAGAAGGGAACTCACCATCTATGCTGTGAGCTGATGTGAAGGAGCACAGTGAACTCCACCTTCATGAACATCCATGAACCTCCAACTCAGACATGTGTGACACATAGAAGAAAGACCACAGAGCCCAGGAGGGGAGCAGGGAGGGAGAGGGCAGGAAGGGGAAGGCTGCCCACAGAAATGGGGGTCCTGATCCAGGTCTGAATCACTATGGAAACCAACTCCAGTGCTCTGTTTCCCTACAATGCACCACAGTTATCAATACCACAGGAGAGAGTCAGAGGACACAGCCACAGCTGTGGGCCAGCAGCCCTGCTCCTGCTTCATGGGCCAGAAGTCACGGTGAGGGCCTGGGCCTCTTCCAAGTGCTGAGGATGACCAGGAGGAGGATGACCAGGAAGGAGGATGACCAGGAGGAGGATGACCAGGAGGAGGATGACCAGGAGGAGGATGACCAGGAAGGAGGGTGACCAGGAAGGAGGATGACCAGGAGGAGGATGACCAGGAGGAGGATGACCAGGAAGGAGGGTGACCAGGAAGGAGGATGACCAGGAAGGAGGATGACCAGGAAGGAGAATGACCAGGAAGGAGGGTGACCAGGAGGAGGATGACCAGGAAGGGGGATGACCAGGAGGAGGATGACCAGGAAGGAGGATGACCAGGAAGGAGGATGACCAGGAGGGAGGATGACCAGGAAGGAGAATGACCCTTGTCAACACGGACAAGTGATGGGGTCCCTGCTGGCTCTACTTGGGGGACCTGTTACCCTCTGTCCTTCTGATGTACTGACATGGAGGGGGCCATGTGTGCCCTACGTCTGGTCTCCACTTGAGTGTGGAAGCAGGTAGGTCCTGTTCACTTCCCTGGCAGTTGTAATAATAGAAACAGCAAATTGGTTCAGGAGGATTGATTAGGAGGGAGACTATGGCCACAGGGCCAAGAAGAGGACTTGACTGACCCTAATGGCCCTGGGGTCTGGAGTCCCTAGACTGTGTCCTGATTGCCCTGGTGAGGGCTTCCACAGCAGAGAGCTCTTGGCTTTGCTGGTCATGGTGGTGGCTGTTTTCTAGGCCACAGTTCAGCAGGGCAGCAGTGGAGGACATCTGAGTCACCCTCTCAGCAGCTCCTGGCACAAGGATCATCAGATTCCCTCTCTGGATGACCATCAAGTCACCCTCTGCCCCTCCTAGGACTGCTGTGGCAATGCAGGTGCAGGGCCACCTGGAGTCTCAGGCAGGACCTGGGCAGTCAGGCTCTTGTTCTCCGGTCTGGGGTGGCAGACCTTGGTTAGGACAGGGCTTACTGAGTGGTATGGTCAGATGTTCCCCTGCCACTCACTAGTACTCAGCTGCTGTGGTGACCCAACCTGGATGCCATCCCTGATCACCTGATCCTCAGCCCCACACTGAGGTGCCAGAGGACCAGTGCTCAGTCTCGGGGACTCCTTGGGATCCAGGAGGACCATGAGCCTGGGGTTCACCAGATGTCCAGGTCACCAACCCTGGACTGGCCCTAATGAGGAAAGCCCAGTGATGTCCCTTCTCTGAGTTGATGGAAAAGACTCACCTGTGTCCTCTAAGCTCCCTCAGCCTCTGGCCATGGTGACCACAGAGCAGTCACTTCTGCCTCCAAGATGCTTCTCTGCATTTGGTTCATGTGAAAATGCTCCTGGCTCCAAGTGTGCAGAGCAGGGACCCCGGGGCATCAGAGTGGGAGAGAGGACACCCTGGTCCTGTCCTGAGCTGAGAGGAATGTTTCCAGGATGTCTCACTGCAGTATGGTGGTGGCCTTGGGTTGTCACATGCAGCCTTTATGAGGTTGAGGTCAGGCCCTTGGATGTCCAGCTTCTCCAGTCCTTTAAACATGAGGGGTGCTGGGCTCCTCAGATGCTGTTCCTGAACCTGTTGATGTGATGGGGTGACCTTGTCCTCACCTCTGTTTATGTGGTGACTCCCATGTTGATATGATTAATCTGTGTATGTTGAGCCAACCTCCCACCCTGTGGAGAAACGCACTTGATCAGGGTCCCACCTTCTCATGTGTCCTTCAAGGCTCTGTGTCCATATTCCTGTGTCCAGGAACCTCACATCTGTGTTCATCAACGTTATTGATCTGGAATCTTCCTTCCTTAATGTGTTTTATTGGCTTTGTGTCAGGGAGTAACTGACTTCACAGAATGATTGATTCAGTGTTTTCTCTTTTTACATTTCAAGAAATAATATAAGGAGGTGACTTATCTCTTATTATCGCTTCTTTAAAGTTCTCTTAGAGTCAACTGAAAATTAATCTGCTTCTGGGCTTTTTGCTCTTGAAAAGTCTTTAATGGCTTTTCAACTTAATTGCTTGATATTTTTATTTTAAGTTATACATTCTTTTGCTTCAATTCCAGCAAGTTTCATTATGTTTAGAATTCTTTAAATATATTCAAGTGTTTCTAGTTTACTGGAGAATTTTTATATTTATTTATTTATTAGTTATAGGTGAACACATATGTTTATTTTATTTTACATTTTTAATGTGGTGCTCAGGATTAAACCCAGTGCCTCATGCATGCTACAGGAGCATTCTACCTCTGAGCCACAATCCCAGCCCCTGCAGGATATTTTTAAAAAACAGTTTGCAATTTTTTTCTCCATTTCAGAAGAGCTTGTGGGCATATCTTCTGTTGCATCTAACTTTTTAAATTTTTAGCATCTGTATTTTATTTTCTATAATTTGCCAATGGTTTTTTCATCTTCTTTATGTATTGTAGGAACCATGTCCTTGTGTCTTTGATAGTGTGCATTTCGTACACAGTCCCTACAATCTTCAGTCAGAGCAATCAGACAAGAGAAGAAAATTAAAGGGTTATAGAGGAAAGATCGAAGTCTGAATAAGCTGCTTGTAGGTGGTGTGATCCAATGTCTAGAAAAACCAATATCTCCATCAGAATGCTTCTAGATCTAATAAAAAATAACTTTAGCAATGTAGGTAAATACATCATGCATTCTTAAATACACCACTTTCAAATGCTTCTAAATCAGGTCTGCTGAGAAAGAAATCAAGAAAATGTTCCCATTCTAAATAACTTAAAAGTAGTTGGAAAGAAATCAACCAAGGAGGTGAAAAATCTCTACAATGGAAACAAAACTGAAGACCTTAGAAATGGAAAGAACTGCCAATTTCTGCTATTTTCAGAATGATTATTATCAAATGGCCAAACTACCAAAAATGTCACAAAGATTCAATGAAATCTCCAACAAATACCAAATGCATTCTTCAAATAACCAGAAAAAAAAGAATCCTGATATTTGTGTGGAGAAATTAAAAACACAAAATAGCCAAAGTAATTCTAAGCAGGAAGATTGAACCTGAAGTTGTGAAACTATCTGACCTCAAAGGATTTGACAGAGCTGCAGTAACAAAACCAGCAGGCACTGACCCCAAAGCATACATGAACAACAATGGAACAGAAGGTACAGACACAAGCCAACATAAGTTCAGTTATCTGGCACTTGACAGAGTTTCCAAAATCCTGTTGGAGACATGACAGTGTTTTCAACCAACAGAGCTGAGAAAATTGAATATCCCAATATGAAAAAGGATACAATAGATCACCATCTTTCACCCTACAAAAATCATCTCAAAGTTGATCAGAAATTGAAGAATTAGACTAGGCACTCTGAAAGGGCTAGAATCAAATATTGCACCAACCTTCCTCTGTACTGACACAGCAACAACTTCGCCAACCAGGTTACTAAAGTGCAAAGATCAAAACCAGGAATCAGTAAGTAGGACAATATCAAGTTAAAGTCTTCAGCACAGCAATAGAATACAGCCACAGTGTGAGGAGAAATCCTTGGGATATCATTGTCACCTGCTGGGGCACAAATACACGGAATATATAGAAAACCCAAAACACTTAATGACCAGACGAAGTAACCCAATAAATAAATGGGAAAGAGCAAAAGGGGCATTCTTCAAAAGAGGAAATCTAAGTACCCAACAAATATAGGAAAACATTCTCAATACTCCTAGAAATCAGGAAATGCAAATTGAAACAGCATTGAGAATTCATCTCAGTCCAATCAGAAGGTGATCATCAAGAACACAGATAATAAAAAATGTCAGCAAAGATGTGGGAAAGAGGTGTACGGATGTGTATTGCTGGGACTTCAAATTAGTGCTGCCACTCTAGAAAGCAGAATGGACACTTCATGAAGACCTGGAATGGAGCCACGATGTGACCCAGCTACCACTCCTTGGTATTTATCCAAAAGACCCCCGATCAGCACAGCACAGCTATCTAGCCACATCAGTGTTTACCCAGTAGGCCTGAAAACAGCCATATTGCATAACTTTCTCAGATGTCCATCAACAGATGAGTGGATAAAGGGAAGGTAGTGTATACACAGAAGAGTGTTTCACTCAGCCACAGGGAAGAAGGAAAATATGGCATTTCCTGATCAATGGATGGAACTGGAGAATATCAAATCTATTCAGCCAGATTCAGAGGGTGAAATGGCAAGTGTTTAATCTCAAATGCAAATTTCAGATCACTAAAGGGGAAAAGCTCTGGGAGGAGTCCCCTGGAAACAGAAGAGGGAGCAGGAGGAGAGGAAGGGGATCAAGGGTAAGGTAGGGGACAGAAATGGGACAAGCAGTGGAATGACACTGACGAAGCATTCCTGTGTCCTGTGTGAGGATGGCACAGTGGACGTCCCCTTTATGTGCTCTAAGAGGCACTAATGAGACCAAATTATAGGAAAGATCTGTCAAGAAAAGAAAGGGAAAAAAAGTGAGGAGGGAAAGTAAAGAGGAGGGGAGGGAAAGGGAGATGGCAGGGGACAGAAGTGGAGAGATTATATCCCATGATTGTGTAGCTGTGTCCAATTGAAATGCAATATTATTTATAATTATGGTGCAACAATGAAAAAAGAAAGTAAAAATTAAAAATCCAAATTGTTCTCTTCAGAGACTTAAGAGATTAGTAGGAAAAATATGTCCAGAGAGCTCTCCTAGAAAGCTGGTACATGGAGAGGAGAGGTCCCCAGAGGGAGGAAATCTGCCCCACCCCCTCTGCACCTGGGTGACCCTGAGCTCCCTGTGTGCTGAGCGCCCCCTGCTGGCCTTGGGTACCCTGCAGGAGGTTTGTGTCTGGGCTCAAACTGAGGTCTCCTCACTGTGTCTCTAGCACAGTAATAGGTGGCAGTGTCCTCGGTTCTCAGACTGCTCATTTGCAGGTACAGGGTGCTCTTGGCGTCCTCTCTGGAGATGGTGAATCGGTCTTTTACAGATGCAGCATATTCTGTGCTGTAACTATTAGCTTTGTTTCTTATAAGAGCAACCCACTCCAGCCCCTTCCCTGGAGCCTGGCGGAACCAGTGCATGTAGTAATCACTGAAGGTGAATCCAGAGGCTACACAGGAGAGTCGCAAGGAACCCCCAGGCTGCACCAGGCCTCCCCCAGACTCCACCAGCTGCACCTCACACTGGACACCTGCAAACACAGAGGCAGCCTGGTCAGGACACTGGCACTCATCCACTCTTCCTCTCACTCCTGTCCACTCACACACTCAGGATCTCTGGTTCTCCATTCATTACCTTTGAAAATAGCCACCAGGAAAACCCAGCTGAGCACACTCTCCATGGTGAGCAGCTGTGTTCAGTCCTGATCACTGAGTGGGCTGAGCTGGGAGTCCAGGGCTGGGCTCCTGTGCAGAGCTGCAGGGTCAGGTGGGCTGGTTTTCATGAGCAGAGGCAGGCCCTATTTGCATGTGCTCCTGCTATGTAGCAGCTCTGGGTGGAGGCCCAGGAAGAGCAGCTCTTAAAGCCCAGGGTACTGCCATAGGTAGCATGGTGGACTGAAGAGCATTTAGGAAGTTAGAACTTCTTCTCTTTTTATCCAATCATCCATTTACTTTATTCATTTTATACATGCACAAAATCACATGATGCACAAATCTATGTTAATTCTGAAGCCAGATTTAAGGATAGATAATTAGTGGAGCTAGGTAAATTGGGATGATGGACAATACACAGTATTATTTGAGTCTCAGAGATGGGAAACTGCTTCTGGGGGTTTACCATGTTAATGTCCCAAAAGCCCAGTCTATAATCCTCACCTAAAAGAATTGTATCAACTGGATTTTTGTCTGTATTTCAGAGATGTTTGTTATGATACCTCCTTTTCCTTCTCTACATTTATTTATTATAGTCTACATTCTTCTAGTTTGGTTAGTTTGAGGACTGATCAACCTTGTCTATATTTTTGAAGAACCAATCCTTTGTTACTCTTAATCACTGAAATTTTCATTTCTTATCAATATTTCTCTAATGTTAACTGTTTCTTTTCTTCTACTGGTTTGGAAATTTGTTTTTTCCTGCTTTGCATGATCCTGAGATAAAATAATAGAATGTTTCTTTGGGATCTTTCTCTTTTGTTTTATAGGCCTTTATCACTATGAATTGTTTTCTATGAAAATTCTTATTAGTGAAACTGTCAGTTTCCATTGACCACTTCTCCCCCACCCCCACATGGTAAACCATTAGAGAAGCACACCCAGGAAGCATATAAAGCAGGGTTTATTTAAAACAGGGTGACATAGACTTCTTCAGGGACTAAGAAGGGGGCCACAGCTGGTATCCTGCTATCTCAGGAAGTGAGAGTTCTTCCTTGTTTAAGTGTCCTAGGCTTCCTTTGCTCCCCTACTCTCTTCCCCTTATCTATCTCCTTCCTGCTTACATGACTAGGCCCAGGAGAAGCTCAGGAGGATGACCAAAAGGTGATCAGCAGATGGGCCAGAGGAGACAACCTGGAGGGATCCAGCATGGAGGGGGCCCAGGATGCATTAATTAACACCTTTCACAACTCCCTGTAGGGAGGGACAGTTCTTGGGACAGGTTGCCTTAGCAACCCAGTGGAGCAGGGCAGGTTATCCTGATCTGGGTGGAAGAAAGGCTCTGAAGGAATTAGCATTTCCATTCCTCCATTCTCTGGATGTGACCCTTGCCTGTCTGCCTGTCTAATTCTGGCTTCAGTATCACAATATCAGAATACTTCACATGACAATGCCAACCCCACAGGGAATGGAGAAAGACAGAAGCATTTCCTCTAGAATCAAGAAAAAGGCAAGAAGAGCACTCTCACAATTCCTAGGCAGTATAGTTCTCAAGATTCTAACAGGAGCAATACACACGAGAAATAAGCTAGGAGTTATAGATAGCAGAATTCAACCTCTGTGTGTTTGCTAAAGGCATGATCACATACCTAGAAACCCAGACCCCTCACCAGAAGACCTCTAAAATTACAAATTAGAATCCAGGGTTCCTCATCCCAGTCCTTGCAGGAGTAGATTTTTCCAGAACAGTAGAACCCAGGCCTGTATGCAAAATCAAGGGCACTCTGCAATATCAGTGCCCAGGACAGGGAGCGTCCCCTTCCCTTCCCTGTTCTCCAGCCTGCTGGCTCACAGGACCTGACTGGTGTCCATGGAAATGCAAAGCCTCTGTGAAGGCCCTGGGTTACGTTGTGATCACATCCTGCTTCTGCTCCTCACCTCAGCTTGAAAGCTCTGTGCAGAAGTTCTTGCTGAAGGTCTAAGAACAGTCATGGGGAGGTCTCTGGAGCAACTTCATTAAGATTTTCTGTGGAGAGGGGATGGCACTACAATGTCCCACTGCAGCTGAGAAGCCCTTTCCTAATGTGACCTCACCTGGTGTGGAGAAGGGAGGACAGGAAAGGGTCGTGGTTCTAGGAAGTGGAAGGCACCTCCTCTGGGTGTTCTGACATGAATTCTAGCTGACCCTGGCAGTTACCTCTGACCACCTCTAGACAGGGTCTGTCAGCTGTTCAGAGCTGGGGGCCTCAGATTCCAGTGCTCCCTGAGGTCCAGGTCAGCTCTTAAGAACCAGGAGGTGTAGTCCACTCTGAGGTGATAAGTGAGCTACAGAGCTACCCATAATCAGGTCAGGATGAGGGTGATTCATCAAGTGTCACAGAGGAGAAGGCATCTGGCAGATCATCTTTTATAAGTGCATATAGTTATTTTGAGGACCTGCTGCCCAGTCCAAACCTCCTGGACTTGTCATGAGGAGGAAAGAGGAAAGTTCCAAGGACACACAAGAGTAGGTGGGCAGCTTCTAGGAGTCATGGAGGGTCACTTCCTGTGGGGTGGACAAGGTCACCATCCCTGTCGTTCTCAACCACCTGAAGTCCTGAGCCCACTTCAGACCTGGTGAGGGTGTGGAGCCTGTGGAGCAGTGACCAGGCCTGGTGCCCAGCTTCAGGGGGAGCCAGTGTGTGGTGGTGTCTCTTGTTCTGTGACCATGGCCCCCAGGTGTGCACTGCTCCCCTCCCTCCCCATCTCCCTTCTCTGTTCTGGAGGCTGCTAGGAAACTCCATTTCCCATGTCCTCCCCATCTGAGCTGCTGCCAGGGAGGCCCAGGGAGTCCTGGGAGCAGTAAGAGAGTAAGAGCTGCTGCCTGTGAGCAGGCCTTCACTGCCTTTCCTCAAAATCATGATTTAAGACTTAAAAGTGCCAATATTTGTTGTAAATGAGCTTTCTCCTGTGAAGATGGCCTGGCTTCATAACCGCGATTTAACCCAGAAATTCCCCAAGTAAAAGAAAACCACCTCATCTATTCCAAGATTTCTCTGATGCCTCACTCCCAGGGCAGGTGATTCCTATGACACCAAGCACCTCCTAGAATCTCAAAGCTGGTACTGTCATTTTTTAAATTGTATTTTTAATGTCATAACATTGGTCCCAGTTGGGAGCTGAGGTCCACCTGTCATATCACAATCTCCAGGTCTGTGACTGAGCATCAGCTGGTGGTGGTGTGTGCACATGGCATCCCATGACCACAGATGCCCTCCATGTAGGAGGCTCACCCTACAGGGCCTGGCTGGGCAGCTGCAGTCAGAGGAGAACTGCAGAGGACACAGTCCTGAGGCCCAGCCCCCACACTTGCCTGGGTGTGTCAGGGTGGCCATGCAGACAGCCTGCCCAGCACCACTCAGGTCCAGTCCACGTCCTCACCTGCCTTTCCCCAGGGAGCTCACCCTGCCCACAGCTTCCCTTCTGCCCCTCTGCCCACAGCCATGATGTCACAGCCAACTACAGGACAGGGGGATGGCCCAGGTCCCACCAGGTCGGCCAAGACTTCACCTGGGAGAAGTAAACAGCAGGCACAGAGACATGGCAGGAGGGACTGAGGGGGACTAACAATGAATGAAGGAGCAGAGCCAGGGCAGGGGACCTCGGGATGGTCCTGCAGCACATGAGAGGAGAACTGATGGGAAACCACCTTAGGAGGCCAGACACAGGCTGGTCCAAAACCCAGATGACCACAGTGAGGCCAACTGCAGTCCAACAGCCATGATGAACTAGGGGCTGGAACTCTGCAGAGAAGTCCTGGCAGGCTGGAGCTGAAGGGCAGGGCACAGTGAGAGAGAAGCACCTTGACAAGGGCCACCTGCCTGGGTGCAGGGACAGCTAAAGGAGCAGCCCACTGTGGTTCCCTCCTCAGCACAGCAGAGGCCAATGTCACAAGAGCATCTCATCTAACCTAGAGTATACCACTGGGCGAAATCCAGCACTTTCCATGATGAAAGCCACCAGCAAGTTACTCAGAGGAAGAACAGCACAGTGAGGCTAAGGGTGAGGCCAGGGGGCTGCATCCAGCTGGACTGTGTACTGGGGCTGCCCAGAGCCCTCATCCCTGTCCCCCACAGTGGCCCTGAGGACAGGATTGGAGCACAGGGTTTAATGTCAGGCCTGCTGGGCTTCAGTCTCCTTCAACATGTCTCTGTCTTTTTCCTTCTCAATGGGAGTACTCACTCCTGCCATAGGATTTGGGAGTATGGGCCCCCTCTTTGATTTTAAGGCACATGGTAGAGAGTTCCCTGAATCATGCAGAATCTTGTAGTGGTCAGACACGCTGACCTCTGCTCCGTCCTCCCCACATTGTGCAGCTGGTTTTTACAAACTAAAACCACAGGCCTTGGGTGTGGCCACTGTAGAGCAGGCTCCAGTGTGCACAGGGCCCTGGGGTCCACCTGGACTTCTGAGCTCTTCTGGAGATTTTGTGACTTTAAGGACTCCAAGATGAGGCCTGAATGTGCTCTGCCTTATGAGATGGATGTGAAAGCTTTGTGTCCAGGTATAGAATGACTAGTGTGCATAATTGTCCTCCCAAAATTACATGTTCTAAGGTTGTTCTGCAGCCCCAAGGGCTGTTGGGGAGTGTGGGATCCCTTAGGACCTGGGGAGTTGAGAAATTCATGTCAATCTCAGTGAACATGCGCTGCAAGTTGGTGGTCAGACTCCATCTCTTCTTCCCTCTCTTTTGATTCCTAGAAACAGGATGAGTGGCTGTCCCTACAGTGGGCTCTCTGCATTGCCCCTGGCACACTCAGGAAAGGTGTGAATGCAGTGGACTCCTCTCTTCATGGACTAGAGCATTGGAAGTCATGAGCCAAAGGAAAGCTCCTCTTCATGTGTTGGTGGCCTCAGGCACTTGCCACAGGGGTGCACAGCTGAGGAACACAATTTAGGTTACAGTGCTAGGAGAAAAGGCCAGGCCTGAAGGACAGCCTCTTCCCGGCCTCATTCTCCTGTCCATGTAAGAATCTGGCCTCACAGGGCAGAGCTGGACAGTGGCTGTGGTGGTGAGCAAGGTCAGGAAAGGAAGGGGCTGAGATAAGAGGCACATGGCCATGGCTGACACAGGAGCACTTGTCTGTCCTCACCCAGAGGGTGACTCTGGGCAGCACGCTCTCCCTGCAGACCCAGCAGAGCCAGCAGGAAGGATCAGGAGGGCTCTCCTCCCAGGAGGGAACTGTTGAGTGATGGGTGGACCACGTGTCCTGAGCTGACCAACAGGTCATTGTCAGGCACCTGGACCTTTCCAAGTGAGTTTGAGCACCTGGTGTAAGTTTTGAAACTTCCCAATATATTTATTTTGATCCTCTGAAAGTCGCCCTGAATTTGTTCTTATTTGTTTTAATTGGGGGGGAGGGGGTCATCAACTTGATTTCTCTTCTTCAGTAGGTGATTCCTTAAGGCCTTCTCTCCTGGTAGACATTGAGGTTCGGCTGACAACACATGAAGATACGGCAGTTTCCTGATCATTTGTAATTTCCCAGGATGTCCACTAGTGGTCAATCTACACACTGACTTGAGAGAGAAGCTCCCACCTGAGTGATGGAAACTTTAAGTTGTCTCCCTCATCAGAGAAAACTCCTTATCCAATATATTAGGGACATGCCCCTAAACTTGAGGTTCATTATGGTCCTGAAAACCCGTCTCTCATCACCTGGCTTTGCCAAAGTTATTTCTGGGGCCTCCTTTGACAAAGTGCTAGGGTCCCAGTTTCCCCCATGTCAGAGACCCTGGGAGGATTCCACTTCAGGGCGTTACTGATTTCCTCCATGCCACTATAACTCCTGATTATGAAAAACGAGGAAAACTGTGTGTTAACCTCTTGTGCCTAACTGCTGTCCTGTAGACTAAAGGCATCTGCTGAGGGTAAAGGGAACATCTATTGGTTGTTAAACAAACACCCTTTTCCTGAGGAGTTTACCAGAGGAGTTGGTTAAAAGAATGCCTCCCTCTAGCAGCTTAAAGAGAACACAGCACATTTTAAGCATAGGAATGGGAATGGGGAGATTTTAAAACAGACTAATGAAAGTTACCTATGTGCATGATGGGAACATGGTCATCTTCTTACTAATCTTCCCATGTCCCTCTCTCAGTCCTACAACCTGAATTGCTAGTGTTTCTGACTGGTAAAGGAAGGGAGCATCCAGGAGGGAGTAGATGCTGGGTTGGGAGTGCTGTAACTGTAATTACAAATGTAATTAAAGCTCTCCCTCAGTGCCATTCATATACTGATCACCCTAGGTACCTCTTAGTGTGGTTAGGAGGAGGTTCAAGAGAAGAAACCTTAGGATTTTTGCCTGACTGTAGACCAAGCCAGAAATTCCACAGTTGTTCCATACTCATTCCTCCACCTCCATGCATCCAGGGAAATCAGGACTAGGAACACTGTGTACTCATGCCAATTGCTCTCTAGTTTAGGACAGAAGAGTAGGAAGCAGATTCAGCAGAACCCAACATGTGTGCTCTGTATTGAACTGGTGATTGAGAGCTGCCTAGGCCGGGAAAACTTTCACCTGAGTCTTGAAGACTGGTGCTGCATTAACAGCATTTAAATAGCCAATTAGTGTCCATCATCCTCCAAAATGGAAGAGACATGAAGTTGCACCTCAAACAGATGTGGGGTGCATGGAGAAGAATTTACCTCACTCTAGATCTTGGTGTAACTTTCAAATACGTTACTGCTCATTATTGGTGAGGAGTCCTGCTTCCCCACATGTTGAGGTTTGAACATTAGAGAAACACGCTGAGGCAAGCTTATAAAGCAGGGTTTATTTAGAAAGGGTGACCTAGACTTCTCCTGGGAGGGAGAAGGGGCCATAGCTGGTATCTTGGTATCTCAAGAAGCAAGGTGTTCTGCCCTTGTTATAGTCCTAGGCTTCCTTTGTTCTCCTGTCTTTACCCCTTACCTTCTCCTTCCTGGTACCAAACTAGGCCCAGGACTAGGCCCAGGAATTCCTGGGGCAGGGCCCAAAGGTGGGAAACAGGTGGGCTGAAGGGGGAAGGGCAGGGTGGAGTAGCCAAGGACACATTAATGACCTATATCAAGGGGCAATTCCTGGGTCAGGTTACCTTGCAACAGTTTGGAGCAGGGGCAGGTTCCTGATAAGGTTGGAGGAAGGGCTCTGAGAAATTAACATTTCAGTCCCTCAGAGGACCTGCTCCAACTTCTCAGACTCACTCCATCAGCCTCTTTGATCCGACCTGACTCATTTACCTATCTACACTGACTGTCTAATGCTGGCTTTACTATGATGTGTAGACTGGTTTGGAATTCCTGACCATGCTCTGAACTCAGCCGTGCCTGGCTCTCCTTGACCAGATAACCACCCTCCCTGAACCTCAGTGGCACCTCCTGGATCTGACCTGACTTGATTTATACAGACTGCCTGTCTAATTCTGGCTTCAAGGTCCTCAGAACCCCATTTTGTTTATGGCCTGACACTTGAGGGAACTGAGCTTTCTCATGCTGGTGCAGATCGTGGCTTGGGACAATCTCCAGGGCACAGGGGATGCCCTGGTAAGTGACCTTCTGACTGATTTCATGGCAGGTGCAGGACAGTGAGTGGCAGAGAGGAGCAGTGTACAGAGAGCTGGAGACCTCTGTGTGACAATCTTCCTTCCATCACCTGTGCCAGGTGTGAACCTGGTTTCATGGATCCCACATCGTGGTCTCCCCAGTCTCCCCCATGACTTTCTCTCCAGTGACCCATGTTGCTGTGGAGCTTTCCTCAGTGGCCTCATGCTTGGTTCAGATGACTCCTCCTGCAATTCATGGAAGATTGACATTTCTGACCAACTACCACTGGAGCCATGGCCAAGATTGCTGTGAGTTCCATTTGAATAAAAAATCCTTAACTCATCTGCTTTCTCTCCAAGGCCTGTTCCAGACTTCCACATGGGCAACCCAGAGAGCAGTAAGCACAACTCTTGGGACCAATGCAAACAGCACAGCACAATGCACAGGCCTTTCAGGGAACATGCTGGTCAGAAGGACATTTGTTCACAGCATGAGACAGAAGGAAGAGGACTGGTTAAGGAGCGATCTAAGAGCAAGCACCTGACAGCATAAGCTGACAGTTACCTTGGACATGGGAGGGCCCACTTGCTGCCTTTTCCTTCTGTCCTTCTGCAATAGCAGTAGGTAGCTGGTGATAAAGGTGACAGTGAGGTCACACAGACTGAGAGGGGCCTATATAAGCCCACAGAGAGGCACAGCTCCCCAGAGAGAGGCAATCAGGGAGACGAACACCCAGAGACACCCTGAGGCCTGCTGCCATCACAGGAGCATTCTCCCCCACTGGTGCTGCCCAGGCGCTGGCCTAGTAACAGAGCCCTCTCCGGACACTGTCCACTCAACCCATCAGAAGGGAGAAAGAACTCAGGGAGGCGACAACAAACACACTCTCCCAGCAACAGCATCTATGGTCCTCCCTGTTATTGCCAAACCCATCACCACTCTGGTTTAGCTACCTGCATCAGACCATCCAGAGCCCACCCTGTGGGCCCAGAGACACCACACTATCAGAGACCATCCAGAGACCACCTTGTGGGCCCAGAGACACCACACTATCAGAGACCATCCAGAGACCACCTTGTGGGCCAGAGACACCACACTATGAGAGACCATCCAGAGACCACCTTGTGGGCCCAGAGACACCACACTATCAGAGACCATCCAGAGACCGCCCTGTGGGCCCAGAGACACCACACTATCAGAGACCATCCAGAGCCCACCTTGTGGGCCCAGAGACACCACACTATCAGAGAGCATCCAGAGACCACCTTGTGGGCCCAGAGTCACCACACTATCAGAGACCATCCAGAGACCTCCTTGTGGGTCCAGAGTCACCACACTATCAGAGACCATCCAGAGACGACCTTGTGGGCCAGAGACACCACACTATCAGAGACCATCCAGAGACCACCTTGTGGGCCCAGAGACACCACACTATCATAGACCATCCAGAGACCTCCCTGTGGGCCCAGAGACACCACACTATCAGAGACCATCCAGAGACCACCTTGTGGGCCCAGAGATACCACACAATCAGAGACAATCCAGAGACCACCTTGTGGGCCAGAGACACCACACTATCAGAGACCATCCAGAGACCACCTTGTGGGCCCAGAGACACCACACTATCAGAGACCATCAAGAGACCTCCCTGTGGTCTCAGAGACACCACACTATCAGAAACCACCTTGTGGGCCCAGAGACACCACACTATCAGAGACCATCCAGAGACGACCTTGTGGGAGAGACACCACACTATCAGAGACCATCCAGAGCCCACCTTGTGGGCCCAGAGACACCACATCTTCAGAGACCATCCAGAGACCTCCCTGTGGTCTCAGAGACACCACACTATCAGAGACCACCTTGTGGGCCCAGAGACACCACACTATCAGAGAGCATCCAGAGACGACCTTGTGGGCCCAGAGACACCACACTATCAGAGACCATCCAGAGACCACCTTGTGGGCCCAGAGACACCACAGTATCAGAGACCATCCAGAGACCACCTTGTGGGCCCAGAGACACCACACTATCAGAGACCATCCAGAGACCTCCCTGTGGTCTCAGAGACACCACACTATCAGAAACCACCTTGTGGGCCCAGAGACACCACAATATCAGAGACCATCCAGAGACGACCTTGTGGGAGAGACACCACACTATCAGAGACCATCCAGAGCCCACCTTGTGGGCCCAGAGACACCATATCTTCAGAGACCATCCAGAGACCTCCCTGTGGTCTCAGAGACACCACACTATCAGAGACCACCTTGTGGGCCCAGAGACACCACACTATCAGAGAGCATCCAGAGACGACCTTGTGGGCCCAGAGACACCACACTATCAGAGACCATCCAGAGACCACCCTGTGGGCCAGAGACACCACACTATCAGAGACCACCTTGTGGGCCCAGAGACACCACACTATCAGAGACCATCCAGAGCCAACCTTGTGGGCCCAGAGACATCACACTATCAGAGACCATCCAGAGACCACGTTGTAGGCCCAGAGACACCACACTATCAGAGACCATGCAGAGACCACCTTGTGGACCCAGAGACACAACAGTATCAGAGACCATCAAGAGACCACCTTGTGGGCCCAGAGACACCACACTATCAGGGACCATCCAGGGACCACCTTGTGGGCCCAGAGACACCACACTATCAGAGACCATCCAGAGACCACCTTGTGGGCCCAGAGACACCACACTATCAGAGACCCTCAGGAGACCACCTTGTGGGCCCAGAGATACCACACTATCAGAGACCATCCAGAGACCACCTTGTGCGCCAGAAACACCACACTATCAGAGACCATCCAGAGACGACCTTGTGGGCCCAGAGACACCACACTATCAGGGACCATCCAGAGACGACCTTGTAGACCCAGAGACACCACACTATCAGAGACCATCCAGAGACCACCTTGTGGGCCCAGAGACACCACACTATCAGAGACCATCCAGAGACCACCTTGTGGGCCCAGAGACACCACACTATCAGAGACCACCTTGTGGGCACAGAAACACCACACTATCAGAGACCATCCAGAGACCACCTTGTGGGCCCAGAGACACCACACTATCAGAGACCATCTAGGGACCACCTTCTGGGCACAGAGACACCACACTATCAGAGACCATCCATAGACGACCCTGTGGGCAAAGAGACACCACACTATCAGAGACCATCCAGAGACTTCCCTGTGGTCTCAAAGACACCACACTATCAGAGACCACCTTGTGGGCCCAGAGACATCACAGTATCAGAGACCATCCAGAGACGACCTTGTGGGAGAGACACCACACTATCAGAGACCATCCAGAGACCTCCCTGTGGTCTCAAAGACACCACACTATCAGAGACCACCTTGTGGGCCCAGAGACACCACACTATCAGAGACCATCCAGAGACCACCTTGTGAGAGAGACACCACACTATCAGAGACCATCCAGGGACCACCCTGTGGGCCCAGAGACACCACACAATCAGAGACCATCCAGAGACCACCCTGTGGGCCCAGAGACACCACACTATCAGAGACCATCCAGGGACCACCTTGTGGGCCCAGAGATACCACACTATCAGAGACCATTCAGGGACCACCTTGTGGGCCCAGAGATACCACACTATCAGAGACCATTCAAGGACCACCTTGTGGGCCCAGATGCCACACTATCAGAGACCATTCAGGGACCACCTTGTGGTCTCAGAGACACCACACTATGAGAGACCATCCAGAGACCGCCTTGTAAGCCCAGAGACATCACACTATCAGAGACCATCCAGAGACCACCTTGTGGGCCAGAGACACCACACTATCAGAGTCCATCCAGAGACCACCCTGTAGGCCCACAGACATCACACTATCAGAGACCATTCAGGGACCACCTTGTGGGCCCAGAGACACCACACTATCAGAGACCATCCAGAGACCTCCTTGTGGGCCCAGAGACACCACACTATCAGAGACCATCCAGAGACCACCTTGTGGGCCAGAGACACCACACTATCAGAGTCCATCCAGAGACCACCCTGTGGGCCCAGAGACACCACACTATCAGAGACAATCCAGAGACCACCTTGTGGGCCCAGAGACACCACACTATCAGAGACCATCCAGAGACCACCTTGTGGGCTAGGGACAACACACTATCAGAGACCATCCAGAGACCACCTTGTGGGCCTGAGACACCACACTATCAGAGACCATTCAGAGACCACCTTGTGGGCCCAGAGACAAGACACTATCAGAGACCATCCAGAGACCACCCTGTGGGCCCAGAGACACCACACTATCAGAGACCAACTTGTGGGCCCAGAGACACCACACTATCAGAGACCATGCAGAGACCACCCTGTGGGCCAGACACCACACTATCAGAGACCATTCAGGTACCACCTTGTGGGCCCAGTGATACCACACTATTAGAGACCATCCAGAGACCACCTTGTGGGCCAGAGACACCACACTATCAGAGTCCATCCAGAGACCACCCTGTGGGCCCACAGACATCACACTATCAGAGACCATTCAGGGACCACCTTGTGGGCCCAGAGACACCACACTATCAGAGACCATCCAGAGACCTCCTTGTGGGCCCAGAGACACCACACTATCAGAGACCATCCAGAGACCACCTTGTGGGCCAGAGACACCACACTATCAGAGTCCATCCAGAGACCACCCTGTGGGCCCAGAGACACCACACTATCAGAGACAATCCAGAGACCACCTTGTGGGCCCAGAGACACCACACTATCAGAGACCACCTTGTTGGCCCAGAGACACCACACTATCAGAGACCATGCAGAGACCACCCTGTGGGCCAGACACCACACTATCAGAGACCATTCAGGTACCACCTTGTGGGCCCAGTGATACCACACTATTAGAGACCATCCAGAGACCACCTTGTGGGCCAGAGACACCACACTATCAGAGTCCATCCAGAGACCACCCTGTGGGCCCAAAGACACCACACTATCAGAGACCATCCAGAGACCTCCTTGTGGGCCCAGAGACACCACACTATCAGAGACCATCCAGAGACCACCTTGTGGGCCAGAGACACCACACTATCAGAGTCCATCCAGAGACCACCCTGTGGGCCCAGAGACACCACACTATCAGAGACAATCCAGAGACCACCTTGTGGGCCCAGAGACACCACACTATCAGAGACCATCCAGAGACCACCTTGTGGGCCAGAGACAACACACTATCAGAGACCATCCAGAGACCGCCTTGTGGGCCAGAGACAACACACTATCAGAGACCATCCAGAGACCACCTTGTGGGCCTTAGACACCACACTATCAGAGATTATTCAGAGACCACCTTGTGGGCCCAGAGACAAGACACTATCAGAGACCATCCAGAGACCACCCTGTAGGCCCAGAGACACCACACTATCAGAGACCACCTTGTGGGCCCAGAGACACCACACTATCAGAGACCATGCAGAGACCACCCTGTGGGCCAGACACCACACTATCAGAGACCATTCAGGGACCATCTTGTGGGCCCAGTGATACCACACTATTAGAGACCATCCAGAGACCACCCTGTGGGCCCAGAGAACCACACTATCAGAGAACCTCCAGAGACCACCTTGTGGGCCAGAGTCACCACACTATCAGAGACCCTCCAGATACCACCCTGTGGGCCCAGAGACACCACACTATCAGAGACCATTCAGGGACCACCTTGTGGGCCCAGAGACACCACACTATCAGAGACCATCTAGGGACCACATTGTGGGCGCAGAGACACCACATTATCAGAGACCATCTGGGACCACCTTGTGGGCCCAGAGACACCACACTATCACAGACCACCCAGAGACCACCACACTATCAGAGACCATTCAGGGACCACCTTGTGGGCCCAGAGACACAACACTATCAGAGACTATCCAGGGACCACCTTGTGGGCCCAGAGACACCACACTATCAGAGACCATCCAGAGACCACCTTGTGGGCCCAGAGACAACACACTATCAGAGACCACCCAGAGACACCACACTATCAGAGACCACCCAGAGACACCACACTATCAGAGACCACCCAGAGACCACCACACTATCAGAGACCATCCAGAGACCTCCCTGTGTGCCCAGAGACACCACACTATCAGAGACCATCTAGGGACCACCTTGTGGGCGCAGAGACACCACAGTATCAGAGACCATCCAGAGACCACCTTGTGGGCCCAGAGACACCACACTATCAGAGACCATCCTGAGATGACCCTGTGGGCCCAGAGACACCACACTATCAGAGACCATCCAGAGACCACCTTGTGGGACCAGAGACATCACACTAGCAGAGACCATCCAGAGACAACCCTGTGGGCCCAGAGACACCACACTATCAGAGACCACCTTGTGGGCCCAGAGACACCACACTATCAGAGACCATCCAGAGATGACCTTGTGGGCCCAGAGACACCACACTATCAGAGACCATCCAGAGACCTCCCTGTGGTCTCAGAGACACCACACTATCAGAGACCATCTTGTGGACCAGAGACAGCACACTATCAGAGACCATCCAGAGACGACCTTGTGGACCCAGACACAACACACTATCAGAGACGATCCAGAGACCACCTTGTGGGCCATAGACACCACACTATCAGAGACCATCCAGAGACCTCCTTGTGGTTTCAGAGATACCACACTATCAGAGACCATCCAGAGATCACCTTGTGGGCCCAGAGACACCACACTATCAGAGACCATCCAGAGACCACCTTGTGGGCCAGAGACACCACACTATCAGAGACCACCTTGTGGGCCCAGAGACACCACACTATCAGAGACCACCTTGTGGGCCCAGAGACACCACACTATCACAGACCATCCAAAGACCACCTTGTGGGCCCAGAGACACCACACTATCAGAGACCATCCAGAGACCACCCTGTGGGCCAGAGACACCACACTATCAGAGACCATCCAGAGACCACCTTGTGGGCCAGAGTCACCACACTATCAGAGACCATCCAGAGACCACCTTGGGGCCCCAGAGACACCACACTATCAGAGACCATCCAGAGACCATTTTGTTGGCCCAGAGACACCACACTATCAGAGACCATCCAGAGACCACCCTGTGGGCCCAGAGAACCACACTATCAGAGACCCTCAGGAGACCACCTTGTGGGCCAGAGTCACCACACTATCAGAGACCCTCCAGAGATCACCTTGTGGGTCCAGAGACACCACACTATCAGCAGAGCATGGCTGTAACATCTGAGGGACTTGCTTATTGGGCAGAATGGAGATAGCACTGTTCTGTGTGTGTTGAGAGGGTGTTCACTATAACTGCACTTGAAACACACCTGGCTCTAGCCTAGTGCCACCAACACTGCTCATGACAACTGAAAGGAGCCTCCTGGGAATGGGGCCTGGGGGAGAATTTCTTTCCCAGGCAGCTCTTGTCCATGGACAACTGCAAAAATGCAACAGCTTTGAATGTGAGTTTGTCCTGGCTCCCAGGGCTGAGGAGGTGTGACCTGGCCTCCAGAGCTGGACACTCTTGCCATAGAAGTCTGGAGCAGGATGAGCTTCACATTCACTCTGGGGCTCAGCTCTCTCTCCTGCTGCCCCCAGTGAGATGAGTCCAGCTGCACCCACCCCACTCTCCCTGGGAGTCCCTGTGGGGTACTCTAAGTGTCCCTGAAGTCCTCTGGGTCTGTGGAAGCAGTGCTGGGACTGAAAAGGATCTAATTATATTCCAGATTTGAATAATTATGTGAACACAAACCTGCATGTTTTGATTAACTCTAAAGCAGTAAAAATGATGAGCGTTACAGAAGAAACTCTGGAGGACACAGCCACAGCTGTGGGCCAGCAGCTACCATCCTGCACCCAAAAGAAAGAGGTCATGGGTGAGGGCCTTGGCCACTTCCTAGTGCCCAGGATGACCCAGGAAGGAGGTAGACCCTTCTCAACATTGACAAGTGATGGGAGTCCCTACTGGCTCTGCCTTGGGGACCTATTACCCTCTGTCATTCTGATGTATTCATATATCCATATGAATGTGTCCCCTAAGTCTGGCCCTCCACTTGATTGTGGAAGCAGGTAGGTCCTGTTCACTTCCCTGACAGTTTTAGAAATAGCAACAGAAAATTCATTCAGGAATATTGATGAGGAGGGAGACTATGGCCACAGGACCAAAGAGAGGACTTTACTCTGACTTTAATGGCCCTGGGGTCTGGAGTCCCCTAGACTGTGTCCTGATTTCCCTGGTGAGAGCTTCCACAGCAGAGAGCTCTTAGATGTGCTGGTCATGGTGGTGGCTGTTTTCTGGGACAGAGCCAATCAGATAGCAATGAAGGACATCTAAGTCACCCTCTCAGCAGCTCCTGGCACAGTCTCATCACACTCACTCCCTGGATGTCCATCAGGTCTCCCCTCTGCTCCTCCTAGGACTGGGGTGGACAATTGAGGTGCAGGGCCACCTGTAGTCTCAGGCAGGACTTGGGCAGTCAGGCTCCTGTTCTAAGGTGCCAGGTCTGGGGTGGGCAGACCTTGGTTAGGACAGGGCTTGCTGAGTGGGCTGGTTAGAGGCCCCCTGCCACTCACTAGTACTCAGCTGCTGTGGTTACCCAGCCTGGATGCCGTCCCTCTGCAGGAACCTCACCTGATGCTCAGCCCCACACTGAGGTGCCAGAGGACCAGTGCTGAGTCTCAGCGACTCCTTGGGATCCAGGAGGACCATGAGCCTGAGGTTCACCCAGTGTCCAGGGCAGCAACCCAGCCTGACTCCCTTTGCTATACAGACAATCTGAAAAATGACCTTAATCAGAGAATCCCACTGTAGATCATCCCTTGAGATGATGAAAAAGACTCACCAGGGTCCTCTGAGCTTCCTCAGACTCTGTCCCTGGTTACCCCAGAGCAGTCACTTCAGCCTCATTAAAGCTGCTCTGCATGTTGTTCATGTGAAAATGCTCCTGTGTCAAAGTGTGCCGTGCAGGGACCCCGGGGAGTCAGAGTGGGAGAGTGGACAATGTTGATCTGTCCAGAGCTGATAGGAATGTTATCTCCATTCAGGATGATGGTGGCCTTGGGTTTGTCACTTGTAGTCTTCATGAGGCTTAGGTCAGGTTCCCATGCCCCTTGATTCTCCAGTCCTTACACATGATTGATGGCTGGACTTTGTCCAATGCCTTTTCTGCATCCTTTGATGGATGGTGTGATCCTTGTCCTCAACTCTATTTATGTGGTGAGTCACATATGAAAATTACATTATTGGTCTCCCAACCCTGTGAGGAAACCCACTTGATCATGGTGCACTAGATTCTTATCTGCCCTTGAATGCAGTGTGCCAATGTTTTATTAAGGAATCCTGCATTTATAGTGGTCTGAAGTGTTCTGAAGCCTTCTTTCCTGGATGTGCCTGTGCTACTTTTTGATATTAGTGTGTTACTGGCTTTTTAGAATAATTTGTTTCAGTGTTTTCTCCTTTTCAATTCCATGGAATAATATGAGGAGGTTGGTCTTATCTCTTCTTTAAAGGTCTCTTTGAATCAGTTGAAAATCAACCTGTTTCTGGGCGAATTTAAGAAGGAAGAGTGAACCTGGGTATGACAACATCTGACCTCAAATTACTTGACAAACCTATTGTATTAAATCCAGCATGGTATTGTCACCAAAGCAGACATGAAGACCAGTGGGATAGAGGAGAAGATACAGAGACAAATCAACATGAATGCAGTTTTTTTGACACTTGACAATGTTTTCAATTTCTGCTTCAATTTGTGTATGTCACATGTGTTTAGAATTTTCCACAGATAGAGCTGGGAAAACTGAATAACAATTTGTGAGAGAATATAATAGGTCCCTGTCTCTCACCCCACAAAACTTAACTCAAAGTTGATAAGAAACCAAATAATTAGAATAGAAAGTCTGCAAGATCTAGAATCCAATATTGCACCAACCCTCCTCTGTATGACACAGGCACCAACATCCTTTACCAGGTTACTGAAGTGCAAGGATCAAAATCAAGAATCAGTAACTGGGACAGCATCAAGTTAAAACCTTCAGCACAGCAATGGAAACAGGAGTGTAAGAGAGGGCTTTCAGAAAGGGAGATCTTTGCCACCTGTTCCCCAGTTATGGCACTAATATGCAGTATATATAAAGAACCCAAAACACTAACGATGAGACACAAATAACCCAATAAAAAAGTGAAACAGAACTGAATAGAATACTCAGGATAGGAAGTAATAGTAGCCAACAAATATAGGAAATCATGCTCCATAATCTTAGCAATCAGGAAATGCAAATGAAATTACATTTAAAATCCATCTCACACCAATTAGAAGCCAATCTTCAAGAACAGAAATAATAGCAAATGTTGGCAAAGATGTGGGAAAGATACCCATTGATTTAATGTTGGTGAGAATTTGAATTAATGCTGCCATTCTAGAAATCAGAATGGACGTTTCAGGAAAGATCAGGAATGGAGCCATGATGTGACCAAGCTCTCCTCTCCTCAGTGTTTGTCCCAAAGAACTAAATCCAGCACAGCTCAGCTGTACAGCCACATCGGTGCTTACACCAGAGGGTCTAAAAACAGCTATATACCTAATGTCCCAGATGCCCATCACAGAGGAATGAATAAAGAGAAGGAGGTGAATACACAGAAGAGGGTCTCACTCAGCCACAGGAAGAGGGAAATTAGGGCATTTTCTGGTCAATGTATGGAACTGGAGAATATCATGTTTATTAAGCCAAATTCAGAGGATGAAATGTCAACTGTTTACTTTGAAATGCAAATTTCAGAACAAAGAAAAATGTGCTAGAAGGAATCCCAAGACAACAAAAGAGGGAGGAGGGAGGAGAGGAAGGGGATCAAGGGAGAGGAAAGAGGGACAGAAATGGGAGGGGAGGTGGAAAAAAATTGACCAACCACCTGTGCCCCTGTGTGAGGACACCACAGTGGATTCCCCCTTATGTGCTCTAGGAAGCACTAATGTAACTAATCACTAAAAAGATGTGTTAAGAAAAGGAAGAGGAAGAGGATAAGGAGGGAGGGGAAAGAAGAGGGGAGGGAGAGAGAAATGTTAGGTTGTGAAGGGAAAGAAATTTTATTGCACAATTATTAAATTATGTCAAATTGAAATGTAGTATTACTTATAATATTATGTGCTAATAAAAATGGAACTAATAATTAAAAATGCAAAGTATTACGTTCAAAGAAGTCACACATCAGTACAGAAAATATGTACATAGAGCTCCCCTGGGAAGCTGGGTCATGAGAGGCCCCAGATGCAGAAGTCCCGCCCCACCCCATCTGCACCTGCTCCTGGGTGACCTGAGCTCCCTGTGTGCTGAGCGCCCCCTACTGGCCCTGGGTGCCCTGCAGGGAAGTTTGTGTCAGGGCTCACACTGAGGTTCCCTCACTGTGTCTCTGGCACAGAAATATATGGCTGTGTCCTCAACTCTCAGACTGCTCATTTGCAGGTACAGTGTGTTCTTGGAGTTGTCAGTGGAGATGGTGAATCGGCCCTTCACTGAGTCTGGGTAGTAGGTGCTACCACTACCTGGGTAAATTTGGCCAACCCACTCCAGCCCCTTCCCTGGAGCCTGGCGGACCCAGTGCATCCAGTAGCTACTGAAGGTGAATCCAGAGGCTGCACAGGAGAGTCGCAGGGAACCCCCAGGCTGCACCAGGCCTCCCCCAGACTCCACCAGCTGCACCTCACACTGGACACCTGCAAACACAGAGGCAGCCTGGTCAGGACACTGTCACTCACCCACTCTTCCTCTCACTCCTGTCCACTCACACACTCAGGACCTCTGGTTCTCCATTCATTACCTTTGAAAACAGCCACCAGGAAAATCCAGCTGAGCACACTCAGGACCTCTGGTTCTCCATTCATTACCTTTGAAAACAGCCACCAGGAAAATCCAGCTGAGCACACTCTCCATGGTGAGCAGCTGTGTTCAGCCCTGATCACTGAGTGGGCTGAGTTGGGCGTCCAGGGCTGGGCTCCTGTGCAGAGCTGCAGGGTCAGGTGGGCTGGTTTTCATGAGCAAGGGGAGGCCCTATTTGCATGTGCACCTACTATATAGCAGCCCTGGGTGGAGGCCCAGGTAGAGCAGCTCTGAGAGCAGATGGGAGTGTCATGGGTTAGAATGGTGTAGATAGTAGGGTTAAGAGAATACGATTACTTTTGCCTATTTTTCTGCTTGGCACTTATCAACCATTAATTTCTTTTACACATGTACAAAATCATGATCCACTGACAGTGTTAACTCCATGGTGCAAACGTAAAATCACATACAGCAGCATGAGTGGTGGTCATTGTGTCCAACAGCACGTATCTGGCAAGAGTTAGAGGAGTGTTTGTGCTATTGCTCTCACTTTGAACATGACTGCCCCACAGACCTGCATCCAACTCCCAGGCAGACACATGTGGTGAGAACCTCAGAGCCCCATTTTGTGGATGTACCCACACTTGGGGGGAGCTGGGCTCACTCAGGCTGGAGCAGACTGTGGGCTGGACAATCTCAAGGGCACAGGTGAGGCCCTGGCGTGTGACCCCCTGACTGATGTCAACCCATGTGCAGGACAGGGAGGGGCAGAAAGGGGCAGTGCAGGCAGAGCTGGGGATTTGCAGTTTGGCCAGGAGAGCAGCATACTTGTGGTGCTGCCCAGGAGCTGTGGCCAGGAGGGTGAGGCCAGCAGCTCCACTGGGAGCAGCCCAGGGCTTTGCACCCAGAGAATGGAGGGTGTTTCAGGACCACAGGGACCAACAAGGCCCAGCTTCCCCATCTCAGAGGCAGAGATGAAGACCTGAAAGACCCTCCAGGGCAGGGCCTGTGGGAGAGAACTCTGGGCTCCTGACCCAGGACTGCCCAGTGCATGGTTTCCCCTGTTCAGCCAGTAAGGGGCTCAGAGGTTCCCCGCCCTGGTTCAAGGGAGGCCAGGACCTGCTCCCTGCTGAGGGTGACTGCTGAGGGCCATTACCAAGTAGGAATGACGCATCAAAATTTCCTTGCCAAGCGTACCCCATGCTGCTTAGAGGACATTCGATGGGACATTGCATGCATGCTTTAGTAAGGTGACCTTGCTCAAGGACCAAGGCGGATCTGGGTTTAGAGCTGATCAGGTTTGAGGAAGTAACTGGCTCCTTGAGTTTAAGGCGTTGCCAGTTTAAGATAATGGGTTTTAGGGAAGTTGGAGATTGAAGATTATTGCTGGGATTAGGGTGTTCTTGCTGCTTGTTCCTGTTGAGTTCTCGTGAGATTAAAATGAGATTTGAAGATAGCCTCGTGGAGTAGGTGATTTGCGGGGAGACAGGGAACGTGATTGCCCCTGGACCTGTGTGGAGGCGGTGTGAGAGCTGGAATAAAGAATTGCTGTTTGAACCTACAAAGCTGTGTGGTGGCTCGTGATTCTGGTGCCAAGCCGAGACCTTGGCATTTTGGTGGCCCGTATGGGGATGTCTGAAGCTTGGGGTTAAGTGAATTTGCTCGTTCCTGAAGGAGAGCAAAAAAAAATGGGTGACCATTTCAAAAAACAATGTGTTCTTGTTTTGATTTATTTTGTTTTTATTTCAAGTTGCCTGTTTCTAGAACTTTCTAAGGCAAACTGGGGAAAATGGTTGACTCAAGGTTTGAATTTGTTCGCCTCCGAGGAAGAGAAATTGTTAGAGGAAGGAGGCACCGCAGTGAGACCAAGAACAATTAGGACATATGTTGATACAATACAAAAATGTAGCCCATGGCTTTTTAAAGACGAGTTATTAAGTATATCAAAGGGACAATCATGGTATCCTGTAGAAGGATTTTTCTTCAAGAAGAAAGAGATGGCTAGTTCTATTTACTATATTTGTCTAAGATCTTGGTTTTTACAGACAGCTGATTAATTTACAAAGCTAAAGTGTTAAAATATTTCAACCACTAAATATGAAATAAAGTATTATTTACTTATTAAGTTCCATAAGGTATTATATTTAAACATTATGTGTGTTTTCATAAATTGGTGAATGGAAAAAGGTTTAATATTGCTTTGGTCTGTGTCTTTGCTGAAACAAGGTTACTAAGTGTTAAGATTCTATCATGTGTAATTTATATACAAAGAGTATAAGAAGTTTCAGTTGGGTTTCAATTACAGTATAATAGTACCTTAAAAAACATGAAAGTATTTTATCTTATAAAGCGGAGTAATTTTATAAGGGTTGTTTCAGAATGTAAATTTATAAAAAGCGTTAACGGTTAAAAAAGGGATATAAAAAGGTTCAAGATGTGGAAATATATTTTAATATAAAAGGTTGAAGGAAAAAGAAATGTTTCTAGATGAGATAATCTCTGTGTGGTAAATTAAAAAGTTGTAAATGTCATTTTAAAAGATTTTAAGGAAACTAGACTTACTTTAAAAGCTTGAGAAAGGAAGAAAGAAGAAAAAGGTATTTGTACATGGCAGATTGAGACAAAGTTTCTCAATGGAGTAAAAAAGAGCCTTTGGTTGAAGGGCAGCCATGTAAACTAACAGTAAAGTGATTTATACAGAATCTAAGCCTCATTTAAAAGAGTAAAGCAGTAGGTGGTGAAAAAGTACATTTAAAAGTACAGTATAGATGATAAATGAAAGGCTTTAAAAGGTTAAATTGAAGGTTGTTGAGATACCTTCATGGTGAAAGAAAGATTGCTTTACTCATCAAACTATGTAGTTATTAAACCAAAAAAAGAGGGAGATGAGATAATCTTTGTGTGGTAAAGTAAAAAGTTGTAAAATGTCTAGGTATATTGTAAAAGGCTTTAAAAGGTTAAATTGAAGGTGGTTAAGATGCCTTCATGATGGAAAAAAAATATATAAACCATGAAAATGGGAAGATAATAAGATAAAAGATTTAGATAAAGAAGATTAAAAATTTGAAGTGGAAAACTTCAAAAACAGAAGTACAGAAAGGTAAAAAAAAAGAGAGAGAAGATGTAGAAAGATAAAAAAGATATAGGAAGATAAAAAAAGATGTAGCAAGACAAGAATTTTAAGCCCACAAAATAGGAAACTAAAGAAAACTAGGAGAAAAAAAAGCAACTAAGGGTAAATATAAAAACCTTAGAAGAAAAGTAGAAGATAGAAATAAGATAAAAAATGGTTGAAAATGTCAAGTAAAGGTATTTCAGATAGAAAATACAAAAGGCTAAGACAACTATGGTTTAAAACCACATCTAAAAATTATATGGACTAAAATAATTCTAAAAAGTAAGGAAGAATGCTTTTGAAAGACTTAAATTCAAAAGGATCTTAAAGGGGTATTTATCCCCCAAAGATAAACTTAAAATAACCCTTTTTACTCTAAACTTTCTAAATTTGGATTCATCAGGACTTAGTGCTGCGGAAAGACATATGTATCCGAAAAATGTACATAAGCCTAAGGTACTTTGGAAAGATATTCTAACAGGACAATGGAAAGGTCCTGACCCAGTTATGTCTGGAGTCGGGGTTCTGTTTTTGTGTTCCCACAGGGAGAATAGCAGCCGATTTGGATTCCAGAGAGGTTAACCAAAACAATTTCTACAGAAAAAGAAGATGATTTGACTGAAATCCATAACAGCACAATTCTCATCTCCATCCCAGTACCAGTGAAGACTAAAAAAACCAAACTACAGCTTCTATGATAGCTACCACAGTAAACTGTATAAACTGATGCATCAATGAATATAACTCAACAAGTAATGCTCAATCAAGGATTTGATTTACTTTGGGAGGAAATGGACATATTGATAGACTCTTCCACTTTGAACTGCCTGCAGAACTTGCCTGGACTATATATCAGTTGCATGCATTGTGAACTATCATCTGGTGCAGCGAATTGTGGTACTGCTGGCATATTTTTGCTGATGGTGTCACCAGTGATGCAATTTCCTTGCCAGCGCACCCCATGTTTTTCCAAAGGAGCCGTCAATTGGCTTGGAGTCGTGGCATTTCTGTATCTTTCTCCCTTCTACTAGTGATGGTCTAAAATTTGGGGGCCAACAGAGGTGAGGCAAGAACCTCACCCCCCCCACTGGCACCAAGGTTAAATTTGGGGGCCAACAGAGGTGAGGCAAGAACCTCACCTCCCCACTGGTGCTTAGGCCTATCCACAAGCATGGCTGAATGCTGGACCGGTAGTCAGTGACGGGTTTATCTGGTTGCAGTGGATTCAACCTAAGACAGGAAACTGACGTGTAAAGGTCAGTACTCCCATGACGGGTAAGAACCATATGTTGAATTGGACAACTTACCAGGCACTGTCCTAAGCCACATTGCTTGTTGTTTAATTAATCAGAAGGGAGGAGATGCTGAGGGCCATTACCAAGTAGGAATGACGCATCAAAATTTCCTTGCCAAGCGTACCCCATGCTGCTTAGAGGACATTCGATGGGACATTGCATGCATGCTTTAGTAAGGTGACCTTGCTCAAGGACCAAGGCGGATCCGGGTTTAGAGCTGATCAGGTTTGAGGAAGTAACTGGCTCCTTGAGTTTAAGGCGTTGCCAGTTTAAGATAATAGGTTTTAGGGAAGTTGGAGATTGAAGATTATTGCTGGGATTAGGGTGTTCTTGCTGCTTGTTCCTGTTGAGTTCTCGTGAGATTAAAATGAGATTTGGAGATAGCCTCGTGGAGTAGGTGATTTGCGGGGAGACAGAGAACGTGATTGCCCCTGGACCTGTGTGGAGGCGGTGTGAGAGCTGGAATAAAGAATTGCTGTTTGAACCTACAAAGCTGTGTGGTGGCTCGTGATTCTGGTGCCAAGCCGAGACCTTGGCAGGTGACCTTGTCCTCAGCCACACCATGCTGGCTTTGCAGGTGGCAGACTGTGAGAGCTACAGGGTCAGGGAGTGTTACATGGATACTTGAAAGGGAGGGCTGGGAGCTCAGATGGGGGTCAGGGGTCACAGTCCCTGCTGGCAGCCCTGGATGGTGATACATGGGGCTGTGGGATGGAGCCAGGGCTGCTGATGAGACCCCAGGAGCAGAGGAGGCAGCAGAGAGCATCCCTTGTCAAGGAAGCTGCAGATGCAGGCTGAGCTCACTAAGCAAGAGGCCAGGGGACAATGTTCCACTGGGCTGTGTGCTTGTGCTACCCAAAGCCCTCACCACTCTTTCACCCTAGCAGCCCTGAGGACACACCTTGAGCACTGGGTTTAATGTCAGTCCTGTTGGGCTTCAGTCTACTTCATTATATCTCCTTTTTCTTTTCAAATAGGAATATTCATCTCTGCCCTAGAACTTTAGAGTTTAGGAACCATGTTTGATTTTGAAGGCTCACAGTTGAGATTTTCCTGAACCTTTTGGAGTCTTTGCACTGGACTTCTGAGCTCTTCTGTAGTATTTGTGACTTTAGAAACTCAAGGATGAGGACTGAATTTGTCTGCATTATAAGATGGACTTGAAGGCTTTGTGTCCAGGGATAGAATGATTAGTGTGCGTAATTGTCCCACAAAATTCCATGTGCTAAGGTAGTTCTGCAGCCACTTGTGCTCTGGGGGAGTGGGGGTTTACTTAGGACATGAGGACTCATGAAATTGATGCCAGTCACTGTGGACATGCCCTACAACAGGGTGGGCAGACCCCATTTCTTCCTCTTTCCTTTGGGTTTCTAGAAACCAGGTCACAGATTTTTCCCCACAGTGGGATCTCTGCATTGCCCCTGGCACACCCAGGAAAGGTGTGGATGCAGTGGACTCTTCTCTTCATGGAGTAGAGTATTGGAAGTCAGGAGCCAAAGGAAAGCTCCTCCTCATGTGTTGATGGCCTCAGGCGCTTGCCACAGGGGTGTACAGCTGAGGAGCCCAATTTAGGTTACAGTGCTAGGAGAAAAGGTCAGGCCTGAAGGACAGCCTCTTCCTGGCTTCAGTCTCCTGTCAATGTAAGAAGCTGGCCTCACAGAGCAGAGCTGAACAGTGGCTGTGGTGGTGAGCAAGGTCAGGAGAGGGAGGGGCTGAGACAAGAGGCACATGGCCATGGCTGACACAGGAGCACTTGTCTGTCCTCACCCAGAGGGTGGCTGTGGATAGCACGCTCACCCTGCAGACCCAGCAGAGCCAGCAGTAGGGATCAGGAGGGCTCTCCTCCCAGGAGGGAGAGTGTGGGGTGATGGGTGGACCACGTGTCCTGAGCTGACCAACAGGCCATGCTCAGGCACCTGGACCTCTGCTCCTGCATCCCCAAGATGTGCAGCTTGTTTTCACAAACTAAAATGACAGACCTGGGTTATGCCTACAGGTAGAGCAGGGACCACCTTGCACAGGGCCCTGGGGTCCACAGGGGATCACAAAGATCATAAAGTCTTTTCATTATAATGTTGAGATCTGCAAGGAAAATGTCCTCAGGTCCCAGGATCAGGAAGGTAGTAGAAGCTGGAGATGGAAACTGAGAGACAGAAGCCAACAGAAATGCAGCACAGGGAAGCACCAGAGGGGCACAGTGAGTATCAGGTGCACCAGGACAGGGAGCAGGTCCCGAGCAGCTTCCACACAGACACCAAGAATCAGTCAGTGACTACGTCCCTGGGAGTTACCTGAACAAATTCAAGGAGAACAATCCACAAGTGCAGCAGAGGACAGCTGAGGAGGATCTGCTCAAGCAGCACAGACTGGACTCAGCACATGTAGGCTGGGGCCTGAGGTGGGTACACTAAACTTCCAAGGATGTGGACCCAGCCCTGGGAATAAGTAAGTGTTGGTCTGTGCCAGCTCTGTTCTGGAGATCAACACCCAACTGTCAACCTGGGAGCTCCCATGGGGCTAACTCTACAGGCACACAGGGTGCCCGAGTGTGGAGGTGCGTCTTCCCCACCCTGATTCCAGAAGATTCACTGGGTAGCCCTGGGGCAGAGGCAGAACTAGAGTATTGGGAGCCATGTCCCCTAAGGTCCCAGTACTCTATTTCTTACAGCTACAGGGCCAGCTTGGAGGGTAGCAGGAAAGAGAGCTCACCCTGTGCAGCATGTCCTGAGACCAGCAAAGACATGGGGTGGGACAGCCTGAGGCTTGGGCACAGGACCTCTCTTCATTGTGCACAGCAATTGGGACATGGAGTCTAAGCATCCTGTCATTAACTCATTAACATGGTTGTTGAAGCACTTTTCATGATCCCTTTTGTTTCTTGTGTACGTGTGTATTTGGAAAATATTCTGTGCAAGAGGAAGAAGGTAATTTAGCCAAAAAAAAAATGGCATCCTATCCCTTCTAGCACTGAGCTTGGCCCTGGAGCACATGAACCTAGCTGAAATGAGTCAGGCAGAGGGAGATCATCACTGCACCATTAATCATGTGGGAAAATACTGCATCAGGTCTGGAAAGAGAGAGGACAGTGGCCCTGCAGATGGGAAGGTGCAGGGAGGGCAAGGGTCAGGGTGGGTGGTGAGGGCCATGTGCAGAGAGGGCCTTGTCCTGGGGCTCTGCAGGTCACAGGGCACCTGTGGCCCACAGCCAGGCTGTGCTTCACAGTGACTGGGGCAGAGCAGCTGGTGGGCTCCCCACACCCAGGAGGGACAGGTGATGGACAGCTGGGTGTGCCCAGCCTGGGACCCATCATGGCGCCTGGCACCCCTGTGTTAGGGTGCTGTCCTCTGCCCCAGAACATCTAGGTTTCACTGAAAGTATGGAAGTACAGCTGGAATGGCCAGCTCTGTGTCTGATTGTGTGGGCTTTCTCTTATCCAGCGAAGAGGTCCACGGACCAGGCTAGAGGAGAGTGTGTTCACAGAATCACTAATTAAGACCTCAGAAGACCAAGCAGGAAAAAGGTCTGATTTTATTGTGCAGTTACTGTATATATATATACTCAGACAATACCTTAGCAGATTACAGGCAGCCACCAATGCAGGTTCTGCTAATTGTCCTTGCAGCGACCAATCAAGGAGTGGGCCATGGAGCAAGCACAGGGACTGCACACATGGTCTCAAGCCCCGGGCTGTGTCTATGGGGTAAGTGGCCAGCTGTCAACACACCTAGCACAAGAGGAGTGGCCTTCCACTCAGACACCCTTAACATGCCATGTATGCAGTACTCCATGCACCTGTCCCCACATCTCCCCCCTCTGACTGTGCCACAAGGACTTCAGCCAGCATTGATGTTTTTCATTTGGTTGCCCTTACATGGCTACATAAACATCTAAAAACACAAGAAAAATTGTCACTATTATAAACAGTAGGGCCAGGGTAATAGCATAATAAGGATTAGTTAATTTGGCTATCAGGCTTCCCAATGTTCAGTTAATTCCTGGAAGAAAGAAGAGGTTGTCAAAATAGACACCTTAGTCTCACTGATTTGACTTTTGCATAGCCATAACACAGTTAGCATCCCAAGTGCCCTTAATAACCTGAGAAAAACTGGAGAAGTGTAAGGTTACATTTTAAGATACAGCATATTGAGTGACACAAATACTATAAAACTCAGGGTCACAGTGAGCTTTGCACATAAACAGAATATCTAGTTGTTCCTGGTGGAGGTCTGTTTCTTGCTGAATAATTAAAATAGCACCTCATGGCCTTTTTTTGAGTAATTTTGAATTACAAAGGCTTCTGCTGTGGCAGTAGACACATTGTCACAGTCTGAGCAGTCTGGATACTCTTAGTGAGTGAAGCAGTGGCAGTGGCTATGGTGGTGATGGTGGCTACCAGGTCGATAATTCCAGCAATGATGAGGCTAATTTCACACCTTGTCTGGTGCAGGATCTCATTCAGAAGACTCTTCATCTCCCTGTCCCAAGGTCTCTTCCACTCTCTGGGCAGGATCATTGGAAGCCAGATTGCTGGGGGCAGTTTAAAGGTAAAAAATACATTTAGGTTTCCTAGCAGGGGTTAGGCAATTTGTGAGTCAGCAGGATGTGGTGACTGCACAAGGAACCTCTGTATGAGTGCTATTTATGCCATCAGTATCATTGATTATGAGCATGGCAAAGGGTGGCGTAACACAAGCTTGTGCCTAGTGGGTATGGGCATAATTTGGAACAAGGGCAAATCCATGGTCTGGGACTGGACTCAATATCAACCCATTCATCCAGCCAGCTGCTGCCCATTTGTGGGCCTAGCCACCAGCAATATTGGTGTGATATCTATCATCCATGCTGATTTCCTGCATACCAGTTGGTAATGGCTTGTCCTGTGTAGCAGGTACTTCAGTGGCCCATATGGTTTTGGGGCACATCAGTTACATTCCAGGGAGCTGCGCCCACCTAGGCACATAGGTGTTATTCTTCCCCAGAGAAATTCCTCTTATCAAGGAGATGAGGTATGGCAGTGACACATTACTCCATAGGATGATATCATTATCTGAGGGGGGGGCTTTCCAAATAGCATTGTTGGGCATGTTGGCAGCAAGGGTTCTTGCATGTGCCATGGGGGAGTCTGTGGCTATAGGTAGTATTAACTATACCTCTAAGGTCAGTGAGAGACAGCCCAATATATGACTTATTATAGTTATCAACAGTAGTTTCATTGGCAAGAGCAAAACAGAGGGGACTCTCTGAATTATAGGTTTCATTGTCTACTATGCAGAAAAAAAATAGACACAGTGGAAATGCTGGCATTCTAGGGTACAGTTACCTCCTGGATGGATAATCAGGATCATTAAGGTTGGAATTATTGGAAAAGAGCTTGGGTAAAGCCTTTCCCAATTAGCAATAGCCAGAAGGGGTGGTCTAATGGTTAGGGCCCAATTTACCTGATGGGAGGCTTCACTGTTAGCAGTGAGCATTGCACACAGTAGGACCACCATCATAGGCCCAGGATGGAATTGCCAACAGGCAAAGGGGCCAATCTGGTGGCTTGGTCAACAGGACCTTTAAGATCACCCCAGTTACTTTATATGAGGTCTGCTTGTGTTGTTGAGGTCTTTGCCTGTGAGGATTTTCCTCCAGGGTTAGTTCCTTCATCTCCTTGGTTGGTACTTCTGGGGGGCCAGGGCTTGACTTTTCAGCAAGCACCAGCTGGGGTGAGGCTCCTGTTAACATATGCAAACCCTCCACCCGTGGATAGGAGGGACCCCAGACCATCCCATGCACTTGTTATCAGATCCCTCCATGAGACCATAGGTAGAGGGAGGGCCTCATGTGGGGGCCCATGTTTATAGGCTGCTGTGTCTGTAGAACATTTTGACATTGAAATAAAATTTGAAGCAAGCAAGATTCGTTTCAAGGCATCATGAGGGGACTTGGTATAGCTTCTCCCTCTGTTTTGTAGCATGTCTTTAATTCCTTGTGCGTTCTTTCTATTATTCCTTGACCCTAAGAGTTGTAGGGGATCCCAGTTAAGTGCTGTATATGCCAATCACTGCAAACTGCCTGAAATGCCTTGCTAGTACAGGCTGGCCCATTGTCAGCTTTAATAGAAATGGGAACATTTGTCATTCCAAAACATTGAAGTAGGTGGGTGATGACACTTTTTTTGGTTTCTCGTGTGGGGACTGTGGCCATTACGCAGCCTGAATAGATATCAATGATTATACAAATGTATTTTAAATTTTCAAAGGTGCATAATGAGAGACATCCATTTGCCATAAATCACTATATGTTAACCCTCAGGGATTCACTCCAGCAGGTTGTAAAGGGCCAATGGGGAGAAAAGGTGCACATTTTTTGCAGTCTCTGACTAGCTGTATGCAAGCCTCCTTAGTCCTGCTTTCATGTAACTGCCATGGCTGAGGCCAGCAGAGAGGCTTGAGTTGCTTGTGTCCCTGTATCATGGGTGACCAAAATCCAGTCATACAGTGTGCCATTGTGTACTGGTGACACTCCTGCTCTGTGTTCCTTTAGTCCATCCCAGATCAACTCCTTGGCTAAGGCTGCCCTAGGTCCTTCATGAGACTCCTTCCCTTCTACACCTTGTTTACTCTCTCAATAAACTGGCAAGTCCTCCCTGGCTCTCTGCCCTGTATAGAGACAGTACCTGCCCCAGCTTGTGACTTCCCCAGGCTCTTAGAGCACAGAGCCACACCTGATTGAAATACTTTGGTGGGTCTGTGGCCTGTACCCCAGGGGAACTGTAGATCCCCTCTCCCTGCAAGCTTCAGCTAGGAGGTTAACATTTGTGGTGTGGTTAGGATCCCCCTGCTGTTCACATCATCATAGAAGAATGCCTTCCACTTCAAAAGTGTCATGGGCTCAAGAGCCCCTCTGTCTAGGTCTTTCCAGTCTTGAGGGCAATTAAGTTCAAGACAGAGTGATTCCAGAATTTGATCTGCAAATGGCCCCCAGGACCATCCTCTTTCCCTAACATGATGCCCTCACTTGCCCACAGCCTGTATTTGATTGCTTAGGCCAGCTTTATTTCTAGGGGTGGGTTTCAGGGGTTCTTGAGCACTGAGCCACATCCCCCACTCTTTTGTATGTTATTTAGAGGTAGAAACTGATTGAGTTTCTTAGTGCCGTGCCTTTTCTGAGGCTGGCTTTGAATCTACAATTCTCCTGCCTCAGCCTCCTGAGCCAAAAAGATACAGGTGTGTGCCATTGCACCCTGCATATGCCTGCTTCTATGAGTACAATATTTGGACTTAGTTATATGAATTAAATTCAGAGATTTGACAATTGAAAACCTTTTATTTATTTTTTATTCTAATTTGCTATATATGACAGCAATATGCATGACAATTTATATTACTGATAAATAACACAAGTTTATCATATTTCTGGTTGAACAAAAAGTATAGTCACACCATTCATTTCTCTATACATGTACTTAGAATATGATGTCCATCTCATTTCACTGCCTTTTCTACCCCCATATGCCTCACTTCTCCTCCCTCCTATTTTCCCATATTTAGAGTCCCTCCCATGCTCCACTATCCCCAATGCAATTATGAATCAGCATCATTATATCACAGAAAACATTCAGCTTTTTTTATTTTGGAATAGGCTAACTTCATGTAACATTGTATTCTCCAACTCCATCTATGTACCTGCAAATGCTATGATTCTATTCTTTTTTATTGCTGAATAATATTCCATTGTGTATATATATTATATTTTCTTTTTCTATTCACATATTGAAGGGTATCTAGATTGATTTTACCATTTAGCTATTGTGAATTGTGCTGCTATAAACAATGATGGGTCTGTGTCTCTGTAGTATGCCATTTTTAAATCCTTTGGGTATAGTTCGAGGAGAGGGATAGCTGGGTCAAATGGTGGTTCCATTCCCAGATTTCCAAGAAATCTCCATACTGCTTTCCATATTGGCTGCACCAATTTGCAGTCCCACCAGCAATGTATGAGTGTGCCTTTTCCCCACATGCTCCCCAACACTTATTGTTGTTTGTATTCTTGATAACTGCCATTCTGACTGGAGTGAGGTGAAATCTCAGAGTAGTTTTGATTTGCATTTCTCTACTAGATAGAGATGTGGAACATTTTTTCATGTTTGTTGATTGATTGTATGTCCTCTCCTGAGAAATGTCTGTTCAGTTCCTGAGTCCCTTTATTGATTGGGTTATTTATTTCTTTTGTGTTTAGATCTTTGGTTCTTCATATATCCTAGAGATTAGCAATCTATCTGATGTGTGTGTGGTAAAAATTTGCTCCCAAAATGTAGGCTCTCTATTCCCTGCACTGATTGTTTCTTTTGGTGGGAAGGAGATTTTTAGTTTGAATCCACCCCATTTATTGATTCTTGATTTTAATTCTTGCATTATAAGAGTCTTATTAAGGACGTTGTGGCGTAATCAGACATGATGGAGACTTGGCCTACTTTTTCTTTTATTAGATGCAGTGTCTCTGGTTTAATTCCTAGGTCTTTGTTACACTTTGAGTGGAGTTTTGTGAATAGTGAGAGAAAGGGGTTTAATTTCATTTTGTTGCATAGTGTTTTCCAGTTTTCCCAACACCGTTTGTATAATATACTATCTTTTCTCCAATGTATGCTTCTGTGCCATTGTCTGCTGTGCCCCTCCCCTGACTCAGGCAATGGCAAGGCCCTACTGAGGTGGATGGTGCAAGGCGTCCATCCTCTGGAGGAGCGCAGTATGTTTCTGAAAATGGGATGACTTGTTTTTGTATTCCTTTAATAAGTATAGTTGTGACTTCTCATATGACCATTAAGTATGAAGGAAAAAACATGACTTTCCCAATTAATGCAACTACTTCTAAAAAGTAGATCTGTTTGCTCTAAATGCAATGATTCAGTTGTGGAGTGTAAATTGTTAATGTCTAATGAAAAACTCCCTGTATTCCTGTCAAGGAAGTTTTTGAGAAATTAAATTAAAATCTACAGAAGAAAAATTAATGTTAAGAAGACAGATTAGTGCTTGGTACTGGGCAACTTGTTCTTGTTCCTGTGCACAATGGTTTGTGCTCTTACTCTTGTTTGATTAAAATTTATAACAAGTCAACCACTTGCCATAACCATGGCACTGGTTCCAGTCAGTAAGTCAAGAAAGAATAGTCAAGGTATAGGCCAATAGTTTGGGAAATTTATAACTATTATTAAAAGTTAACTAAGCAGAAACAGCTCAAAGCAAAACTCGAACTGAAAGTACAAATGCTTGCTTATGCATAAGCCAAGATACATTCTTCTATTCTAATTGTAGCTACATAATATTTTGTTTCTTTGAATAATGATATGATCAACTTCACAAGTAAATATTGGGATCAACACCTTCACTTTGGTGTCTGTGTTGTTTCTCCACCCCCCTTTCGCCGCTGACTCCCCACCATCCATTCATCTCCTGAGACCCCCTGTTGGAGCTGGTCTCCGACAATTGTCTAATATTAGATAACTGTAATTATGTGGGTTATTCTCTGTATCCTTTGTTCTGTACCATTGATCTACAGGTCCATTTTGGTAACAATGTTGTTTTTGTTATTATTGCTCTGCAATAGGGTTTAAGGTCTGGTGTACTGCTGTCACCTGCTTCACTCTTCTTGCTAAGGATTGCTTTAGCTATTCTGGATCTTATATTTTTATAGATGAATTTCAGGACTACTTTTTCTATTTTTATGAGGAATGTCATTGGGATTTTAATTAGAATTGCATTATTAAATCAGTATAGAGCTTTGGTATTATGGTCATTTTGACAATATTAATTCTGCCTATCCAAAGACAAGGGAGATCTTTTCATTTTCTAAAATCTTCTTTAATTTTGTTCTTTAGCATTCTGTAGTGTCTGTTGTAGAGGTCTTTCACCTCTTTCATTCAGCTGATACACAAGTGTTTTTATTTTTTATTTTTTGAGTCTGTTGTAAATGGTGTTAGTTTTCCTTGTTTCTCTTTCAGAGGATTTGCACTAATACAACAAAATGCCTTTGACTTATGGATGTTGATTCTATATTCTTCTACTTTGATGAATTCCAGCACTAGTTCTAAAAGTTTTCTATTGGAATTTTTTGAGTCTTCTAGGTATAGAATCATATCACAAGTAAAGAGTGCTACTTTGAGTTCTTTTCCTATCCATGTTCCTTTAATTTTCTTTCTCTGTCTAATTGCTCTGGCAAGTGTTTCAAGAACTATGTTATATAGAAGTGGTGAAAGAGAGCATCCCTCTCTTTTTCCAGTTTTTAGAGAGAAATATTTCAATTTTTCTCCATTTAGAATGATGTTGGCCTGGGGTTACCATAAATAGCTTTTGTGATGTTGAGGAAATGTTTCTGTTATCCCTAGTTTTTCTAATGTTTTGAGCATGAGGAGGTGCTGTATTTTGCCAAATGATTTTTCTGCATCTATTGAGATGATCGAATGATTCTTATCTTTAAGTCTATTGATGTGATTGATTACATTTATTGATTTCCATATATTAAACCATCCTTGCATTCCTGGGATGCACCCCACTTGGTTGTAGTGTACTATCTTTTTGATATGCTTTTATATTTGATTTGCCAGAATTTTATTGAAAGTTTTCACATGTATGTTCATTAGAGATATTGGTCTGAAATTTTCTTTCTTTGATGTCTCTTTGTCTGGCTTTGGAATGAGGGTGATACTGGCCTCATAGAATAAGTTTGGAAGTGCTCCTCTTTTTCTCATTTATGAAATAATTTGAAGAGTATTGATATAAGTTCTTTTTAAAGGTCTTGTAGAACACAGTTCTGTATCTTTCTGGTTCTGGGATTTTCTTTCTTGGATGGCTTCTGGTGAAATCTTTTTTTCACTTGAAATTGATCTGTTTAAACTGTGTATAGCATCCTGATTCAATTTGGGTAAATCATATGTCTCTAGAAATTTGTCAGTGACTTTGATATCTTCTATTTTATTGGAGTACAAGCTTTCAAAATAATTTCAAATTATCTTCTTTATTTCTGTAGTGTCTTTGGTGATTTTTTTTCATTATGTATGTTAGTAACTTGAGTTTTCTCTCTCCTTTTCTTCATTAGTATGGCAAAGGGTCAGGCAATTTTTCTTAAATTTCTCAAAGAATCAACTTTTTATTTTTTCAATCTTTTCAATTGTTTCTTTTGTTTCAATTTCATTGATTTCATCTTTGATTTTAATTATTTCCTATCTTCTACTGTTTTTGGTGTTTATTTCTTCTTCTTTTTTTAGGGCTTTGAGATGTAAAGTTGAGTCATTTATTTGTTGAGTTTTTTTCTTTTAAAAAAATTTCATGCAATAAACTTTTCTCTTATAACTGTCTTAATAATGTTTCAATAATTTTGATATGTTGTGTCAGTGTTCTCATTTATCTCCAAGAATTTTTAAATATTTTTCTTGATACCTTTGAAACACATTGTTCATTTAGTAGCATATTATTCAGTCTCCAGGTGTTAGAGTTGCTTGTATTTTTATTTTATTATTAATTTCTAATTTTATTTATTTAAGATCTGGCAGAATGCAAGGTAGTATCTCTACATTTCTGTATTTTCTAAGAGTTCCATTGAGGCATAATATATGTTCTATTTTAGAGAAGAATCCAGGTGCTGCTGAGAAGAAAGTGTATTCATTCATTGATGGATCAAATATTCTATATATGTCAGTTGAGTCTAAGTTATTGATTGTATTTTTGAGTTCAATAGTTTCTTTATTCAGCTTTTGTTTGGAAGATCTATCCAGTGGTGACAGAGGTGTTTTAAAGCCACTCCAAATTATTGTGTTGTGGTCTATTTGACTCCGGAACTTGAGAGGAGTTTTTTTTAAATGTATTTCTGCATTTTTGAGGGCATATAAATTTATAATCATTATGTCTTGTTGCTGAATGGTTCCCTTAAGCAGTATGAAATGTTCTTCTTTATACCTTTTGATTGACTTAGGCCTGAAGTCTACTTTATTTGATATGAGGATGGAAACCCCTGCTTGCTTCCACAGTCCAGGTGCGTGGTATGATTTTTCCCAACATTTCACCTTTAGTCTGTGTATATCTCATCCTCTGAGATGAGTCTTCTGAAGGCAGCACATTCTTGGGTCTTTGTCGTGACCCCTCGCCAGCAAGGAAGACACGACTCAGGAATCTTCTCTCAGCAGTTTATTCAGGCCTTTACTAAGACATGTCTTCAAGCATTCTCTCTCCGCTCGCGCCTCCCACACTTAATAAAGCACACCAAGCCCCAATGCAAAGCCCCCACGTGGACCTTTCTCATAGGGTGTTAAACAATGACGCGCCAACTCTCCCTAATAAGGAGTTGTTTGTCTCAGACCACGGCGGAAACTGGCGCCATCTTGTAATGGCGGCCACGGTCCGCTGAAATGGCTCACCACAGGTCTTTTTTTAAATCCAATCTGCTAGCCTATGTCTTTTGATTGGTGAGTTAAACCTTTAATATTCATGGTTATTATTGAGATATGATTTATATTCCTAGGCATTTTGTTTATTTTTGGTATTTAACTTGACTTGATTTTTCCTTTGATTGGGTTTTCCTTTGGTGTAATACACCCTCTGTTGATTTTCCTTGGTTGTTTTCATTTTCTCTGCATGGAATATTTTGCCGAGTATGTTTTATAATGCAGGTTTTCTAGCTGAAAGTTCTTTTAACTTTTGTTTTTATGAAAGGTTTTTATTTCATCATCAGTTCTAAAGATTAATTTTGCTGGGTACAAGATTTTTGGTTGACATCCATTTTCTTTCAGAGCTTGACGTATTTTTTTTCAGGATCTTCTAGCTTTCAGAGTCAGGGTTGAAAAATCTGTATGTAACCTAATTGATTTTTCTCTGTACATATTCTGATTCCTTTCTATTGTAGCTTTTAAAATTCTCTTCTTATTCTTTACATGAGGCATTTTTATTATAATGTGTCTTGCATGGATCTGTTGTGGTTTTGTAGATTTATCAATCTGTAAGTCTCTTGATTTGGTTTTCCAATTTATTCTTCATGTTTGGAAAATTTTCTCTTATTATCTTATTGAATAGATTGTCCATTTCTTTGTTTTGGAACTCTATGCCTTAATCTATCCCAATAACTTGTAAATTCAGACTTTTTATGCTATCCGTATTTCTTGAATGTCCTGCTCATGGTTTCTTACCATTTTCACTGTGTGTTCTACATTCTTTACAAGATTATATATTTGTCTTCATTGTCTGACATTCTGTCTTCCACGTGGTCTAACCTGTTGGTGATGCTTTCAATTGGAGGTTTAATTTGGTTTATTGTTTCTTTCATTTCAAGTATTTTTGTTTGGTAATTTCTTAGAACCTCTATCTCCCCATTGAAGTAATATTTTCTTCCTGTATTTGCTTATGTAACTCTCTATCAAAATGATCTTATGCTCCTGTAGTTGCTCTCTCATATCATCCATTCATCCACAGAGCATTTTAATTATGTGCATCCTGAACTCCCTCACTGTGATTCGTCTGTGGTGCTGGCCATGGATTCTAACAATGCCATATCTTGATTTCTTTGGGGCACTTTCTTCCCTGGTCTTTTTATGTTGATTGTGTGTCTTCCCTTCTAACACTGTGGATCTTTGGCATTACCATTTTTACCCTACAGGCTTATAGTGCCCCTTCAGGGTTCCAATATTTCTTGTTTAAGGGGAAGGACAATGATAACAGATCCCATTAGGAACAGTATACAACCTTAAGTTGTATTCCACCTCAAATTGTTGCTATTAAGATGTTAATAGTTTGGTCAGGATATACAGAAATGGTGAATTCTATTATTATCTACAATGTAATCAGTAGGTTTGCAAAAGGGCTTACAGGTTGTGATGGTGGACAAAGAACCAGAGGTGAGGTGTAGGATGTTATGCCTACAGAACTGGTGAAACACTGTGGTTATTTAGCAAGGAAGTTCCTTTATTCCCAGGAGCTGCTGTGCTGAGAAAGAGGTCAGGGCTGCTAAGACTCTATCATGGAGGACATTTCCACAGCAACCGGGCATTCTATGCCTTTGCGCAGAAACTTTCCCAGTCACCAAGTATGCCACAGCCATGAAGTCATCAGGGACCCCAACATCAGACACTGGTCTCCCAGTAGCTGTTTTCCCCACCCTTTATCCTGGGGCTCTGCAGCTCACAGGGCACCTGTGGCCCACAGCCAGGCTGTGCTTCACAGTGACTGGGGCAGAGCAGCTGGTGGGCTCCCCACACCCAGGAGGGACAGGTGATGGACAGCTGGGTGTGCACAGCCTGAGATCCATCACGGTACCTGGCACCCCTGTGTCAGGGTGCTGTCCTCTGCCTCACTAGAGCTAGGTTTCAGTGTAAGTGTGAAAATACAGCTGGAATCAACAGCTGAGTGTCTGATGAAAAGAGATGCTGACATTTTTAATCATATTAAAAATGAAACACCATCATACATAAAAGAAAACAAAATACAATATATTAATTTCTAATCAGGTTTTTAAAAATATATACAACTGTCAATACCTAAATCGCATTTACTTACCTGAGTACAATTGTTATAGTCAGAAATGTGAGATTAAGCAATCAAACACAGAGTCTCTACAAGTCAGGGGCACAGTGTTTAGAGGAGATAATCCCTGCATCCACCAGGCTCAGGCATGAGCTGAGAGAAGCCCCCAGAGAAAGTCCTGAGGTTTCAATGAGACAAAGCAGACAGAAAATATAGCATGGCAGAAGATAGATATTGGGAGAATTATGTCTTTATTTAGATGAAATATTCCTTTTGTTCACTAAATTACAAGAAATTGTACAATGTAAACTATTACTTAGGTATGTCTCAGGCCACCATAGGTATACGACAAAGAAACATCATTGTATTTGTACTTAATATAAAGAAAAATAGAGAGTAAATTGCAGAGATGATAACAGGCAGGAAAATTTCAGGTAGGAAATAGGGACAGGAAGCAAGTACTCTGCTATAAAATTTTGCTTATTTATCTATAAATTCATCAAAATGAACCACAAATTTTGCACAATTATATCCAAAATAAAATATTAAAATATAGAGAAAATTGGAAGTATCATTGACAGAAATATAAGTGGCACAAGTTGTTATAAAACATAACACTCCAACTTGGCAACTTACAAATTTATTATGCAAAATCAATATTATAGCTCTAAACACATATTTTGAAAATATATAAATGATTAATTCTGTGGAGTGAACAAAGACTAATTTAGGACAGTCTGGGATAGAAATATTGCCACTGCTCCTCCTCACCCAGACTGGAGCAGACCCTCAGGACAGGGTGGGCACTGATGTGAGCAGGGACAGAGCCCAGGTGACCCTGTCTATGACCCTGCAATGCAGCCACAGTGGCTGGAAACCCAGGCAGGCTCCATGCTGCCTCTCCCCAGCAGCCAGGTGTCCTGGGGCTTCTCAGGCTCAGGGTCAGCTCACAGTGAGATGGGGTCAGAGTGGACGTGGGCACAGTGTTTCTTGAGAGTCCTTAGGCCAGGGGCAGAGCTGACCCACAGTCAGACCTAGAGAAGAAACACCTCCATGAACAGCTGACCACCCTCTCTCCTGGGTCTTTGCAAATGGAGACCCTGTCTCTCCAAGACCTTGTTCAAGTCAACCCTGTCCACAGGGCATGCACAGCTTCATGATGAGTGGAGTGTCCACACTTTGGAGCCCTGGGTGTGAGTTTTGGGTGTCATAGAGGCTCATCATGAGGGACATACAGCTCCCACACACCAAGGTTCACTCTGAATATGTACATTTTTATTCATTTTAATAAGTTTTAAGGTTTTCCGTCAACATTTTTAGCTCAGTCCATGGATATTTGTATCAGATAATTCCTTTCTGTGACCACAGAAAGAAATTATCTGATACAAATATCCAGGACAATTCATCCTTAACATGTGAAAACAACTCCCTCTAGACATTGCCAATAGTCCCCAGGGGTAGAAAGTTCTGGCACTAAGTGGGTTCCAATAAGGTGTCCACTGTGTCCTGATCCATCAAAGGAAGAACAGTAGGTGAAGTGGGAATGGGAAGGAGTCATAGGAAGGGGACAGAGGATCCATCTGAACAGGAAGGGACTAAGACATGGCATTAGGAGTGTGTAAAGTTCAGCAGGTGTGGGGAGCTCACCTGTAGCCCCAGGGACACTGAGGGCTGAGGCAGGAGAATCATAACTTCAAGGTCAGCCTGAGCATCTTAGGGAGAACAAAATAAGACACAAATAAGCCAGGAATGGAGCTCAAGGGTTGAGCTTCCTTGGATTCAATCCCCGGTGCTGAAAAGAAAAATCAATAAACTTCACTTAAAAGACGCTGTTCAGGAAATGTCACTGAAAAGTAACCTCCATCTGCAAAATTGCCTGGTCTGTGCTGAGAGAATTCCAGACAAGCAAGACCTAGAGAAGAATCACCTCACAGAGGGTCTGGCAGAGGAGGGACCTCGAGAATCTGCAGGCAGGGTGGAGTCAGGAGGTGCTGGGTGGGCAGGGACCTCAGGGCCTGAGCTGAGCTGCTCCCTCCTCCCTCTGCACCTGCTCCTGGGTGACCTGAGCTCCTGTGTGCTGAGTGCCCCCTGCTGGCCCTGGGCGCCCTGCAGGAGGTTTGTGTCTGGACTCACACTGAGGTCCCCTCACTGTGTCTCTGGCACATTAATAGGTGGCTGTGTCCTCAGTTCTCAGACTGCTCATTTGCAGGTACAGCATGTTCTTGGAGTTGTCCCTGGAGATGGTGAATCGGCCCCTCACAGAATCAGCATAATAAGTACTACTGCCACCTGTACTAATGGATGAGATCCACTCCAGCCCCTTCCCCGGAGCCTGGCGGACCCAGGTCATGTAGTAGCTACTGAAGGTGAATCCAGAGGCTGCACAGGAGAGTCGCAGGGAACCCCCAGGCTGCACCAGGCCTCCTCCAGACTCCACCAGCTGCACCTCACACTGGACACCTGCAAACACAGAGGCAGCCTGGTCAGGACACTGTCACTCGTCCACTCTTCCTCTCACTCCTGTCCACTCACACACTCAGGATCTCTGATTCTCCATTTATTACCTTTGAAAACAGCCACCAGGAAAACCCAGCTGAGCACACTCTCCATGGTGAGCAGCTGTGTTCAGTCCTGGTCACTGAGGGGGCTGAGCTGGGAGTCCAGGGCTGGGCTCCTGTGCAGAGCTGCAGGGTCAGGTGGGCTGGTTTTCATGGGCAAAGGGAGGCCCTATTTGCATGTCCTCCTGCTATATAGCAGCCCTGGGTGGAGGCCCAAGTAGAGCAGCTCTGAGAGTAGATGGGAGTGTCATGGGCAGCATGGGCGACAGAGGAACATTCAGGCAAGTACAATTAACTTTGTGATCATATCCATTTTCACCTATTGTCCATTATTTATTCTTTTCATGTGAAAACTCATGATGGAGATCTCAGCGCTAACTCCCTGGTCCAGATGTAAAATCATACATAAAAGCATGAGGGCTGGTTCACTCTGTCCAACAGCTCATGTGTGGTGAGAGTTACTGGTTATCTGGTCTTTTGCTCTCACCCTGGACATGACTGCTGCCCTGACCCTCCTCCAGCTCCCAGGTGCACACACTGGTGTGGTCCTCAGAACCGTCCTGCATTGGAAATGTGCTGTGTGTTTTCTCCCCTCTGCTGCGACCTTCTCTCCAGGAGGCATCCAGCTGAGGGCCTCAGAGGCTCCCTGCAGGGGGAAGGCTGTGCCTCCCTGTGAGGGCCTCCTTCAGCTCAGGAGCATCCAGTTGGCACAGAGCCCTCAGGTGCACATGCTGCTGCCATCTGTGGTGGGCACAGGGCACAAGTGTGGGCAGGGAGAAACCCAGGCTCTGTCCTCACTTTTAGGTATCAGGAGCTGACTCTGTAGGGGGCCACATATGAGGAGAGCCCCTTTTTTTAGGGGCCTGGAATGAGTTCTAGTCAACATCTCCATGGACTTGGTGCTGTGTCAAGGCACAGTTTTAATTGAGCCTCATTTACTCTCAGCTTCTATCTGTGTATCTATCTATCATCCACCACCTATCTATATAATATCTATTAACAGTTCTCTATCCTTCTATCTATCTGTCTGTCTTCTGTGGCCTCATTCTCCATTTCTCTTCCTAGGCACTGTAGGCTTGGGGGAAGCAGGGTCTCTCTCTGGAAGAACTGCCTTGGTGTCTTTCAAGGAGCACAGCCACCTGCCATCAAGGCAGCTGCACTGTCACCCTCAGCATGTCCATGAGGGTGGAGAGAATGGAGAGGACAGCTGACACCCTGGTCCTGGTCACTTGGGTTCCCCCAGGGCTGGTAGAGACTTCCTGGCACCCTGAGCCCCAGTGGGACCCCAGCAACACTCAGGAGCCCAGCCCCATCTCACTCTTTGCCTCCTGCCTCCTGCCATGTGGTGCTGCAGCCTCAGGGCCCTGGTCAGGAGCAGCACCTGGGTGTTTGCACCCTGGTCTCCAGAACCTGCTGCAGCACAGCTCTCTCCTTGTGAACCCTCAGCCTCAGGAGCTGCTCAGAGCAGCACAGACTGGACTCAGCCACACTGGTGCTGGGGCCTGAGGTGGTCATAGTGAGCATCTAAATGTGTGGACACAGCTCTGGGACTGGGTGAAGGGTTAGTCTGTGCTGGCTCTGATCCAGGAGCTGGAAGAGACATCCAACAGCTAAACTGGCAGCACCCATGGGGTAACTCTGCAGGCACACAGGGTGCCCGAGTGTGGAGGTAGGTCTTCCTCCACCTGGATTGCAGAGGATGCCCTGGGTAGCCCTGGGGCTCAGGAAGAGCTTTGTCCGAGGTGTGTCCCCTACACAGAGGCCCCCTAGGCAATGGCTAGTGGATCCTGAGAGTAAGTCCTTCTAAGACGCCAGCACTGTTGGTCCACCAGAAACAAGGCCAGCTTGTAGGGCAGCAGGCAGGAGAACCCACCCTGTGCAGCATGGCCTGAGGCCAGCAGAGACATGGGGAGGGAAAGCCTGAGGCTTGGGGACAGGACTACTGCCCAATGTGCCCAATACTTGAGATATAGGGCCCAAGAGGCCTGTCCTTAACTCCAGTCCCATGAGTGTCAAAGCAGTTTTCATCATCACCTGGTGTCCCTTAGTGGATATTTCAAAAATAGACTGTGCAGACAGGGGAAGAATGTAATTTAGCAAAAAAGAATGACATCATGTTTCTGCTGGCCCTGGGCATGGCCCTGGAGCACATGGACCTAGCTGAAATGGGTCAGGCAGAGGGAGACCATCACCACACCATCACTCAAGTGGGGAAGCTACTGCATCAGGTCCTGGAAAGAGAAAGGACAGTGGCCCCTGGAGATGGGAAGGTGCAGGGAGGGCGGGGGTGAGGGTGGGTGGTGAGGGCCATGTGCAGAGAGGGCCTTGTCCTGGGGCTCTGCAGCTCACAGGGCACCTGTGGCCCACAGCCAGGCTGTGCTTAACAGTGACTGGGGCAGAGCATCAGGGGGCTCCCCACACCCAGAAGGGACAGGTGATGGACAGCTGGGTGTGCACAGCCTGGGACCCATCATGGCACCTGGCACCCCTGTGTCAGGGTGCTGTCCTCTGCCTCACTAGAGCTAGGTTTCAGTGTAAGTGTGAAAATACAGCTGGAATGGCCAGCTGCTGTCTGATGGAGAGATGCTGACATTCTTAGTGATGTTCATGATCAAATACCATCAACTGAGACAGATAACAACATATGACACGTCATTGCTTAGTTCCTCTGGTCTTTCAAAATATATTCAACTGTGAATACCTAAATCTAATTTACTTAACTTTGTTCAGTTGTTATAGTCAGAAATGTTACCTTCAGCAATCAAACTCAGAGTCTCTGCAAGTGAGGGGCATCATGCTTATGGGAGGTGACCCTAGCACCCACCAGGCTTGGTTATGAGCTGAGGTCTCAATGAGGAGAAGCAGACAGAAACTAGACACTGGGGAAGAGGGATATGGGGAAAATAATGTCTTTATTTACATGAAATATTCCTATAGTTCATGAAATTACAATAAAATTTACAGTGCTAAATTATCATTCAGGTATGTCTCAGGCTACCAGAGGTATACATGAAAAGAACATCAAGGTATTGTATTTATTTATTATTTTCTTAACATTGTTTTTAGAAGTAGTTGGACACAATACCTTTACTTTAGTTGTTTATTTTTATGTGGTGCTGAGGATTGAACCCACGGCCTCGCGCATGCAGGACCGCAGTTGTTAGACAGCATGACACTCTAACTTGAAACTTACAAATTGATCACACACAACAATCTACACTACAGCTCTAAACACGTCCTTTGAAAATACACAAATGATCTGATCCCATGGAATGGGCCAGAAGTGCCTTAGGACAATCTGGATATAAACATTGCCTACACTCATGGTCATCCAGCTGGACCTGGACTCTCAGGACAGAAGCAGGGACAGAGCCCAGGTATCCCTGTCTGTGACCCTGCAGCCCAGCCTCAGGGACTGAAACCCAGGGAGGCTACAATCTGCCTCTCCACAGCAGCCAGGTGTCCTGGGGCTTCCAGGGTCATGGTCACCTCACAGCAAGATGGGGTTAGAGTGGTCCTGGACATCTTGTGTCTTCAGGGCCCTTAGACCAGTGGCAGAGCTGACTGCAGCTCCCACAGTCCATGCAGAGCTGACCACCCTCCCTCCTGGTCTTTGCCAAGGGAGCCCCTTTCCCTCCAAGACCTAGCTCAGGCCACCCCTGCCCACAGGACACACAGAGCTGCATGAGGAGTGGACACCTCTGCCGTTGGAGCCCTGGGAGTGTGGTGTGGCTCTCACGCAGCCTCATCATGAGGGGTAGACAGCTCACATCCACCAGAGTTCACTCTGACTACACAGAGCTCTGTGGACTCTGACAAGGTTGGGACTTCTCAGCATTTGTGAGCTCAGTCCATGGGCACGTGGGTGAGACAATATGTCACTGTGGTGCTGTGCTGTGATGGCTAGAGGTTTGGCAGCTTCAATGGTCTCCAACAACTGGTTGCCTAGGACAATCCCCCCTTATCATAGGAGAACAAGAACTGCCTCTAGTCATTGCCAAGGGTGCCCAGGGTGGACAGTTCTGGTGTTATGTGGGCGTCAGTATTAAGGTGAGTATGTGACCTGATCCATAACTGGAAGGGCCTGGAGGGACTGGGAATGGGCAGGAGTCACAGGAAGGGGAGAGGGGACCTATGTGAACATGAGGGGATGAGACGTGCCTCAGAGTTCATGAAGTCCAGCTGGGCATGGTGGGGCTCACCTATATCCCCAGGCCCTGAGGACACTGAGGCAGGAGGACGACTAGTTCAGGGTGACACTGGGCTTCTTAGGGAGAACCTGCCTCAAAATAAAAAGTTCTCAGGGCTGTGATGGGGCTCAGGGCAGGGCCTGGCTGGGCAGCTGCAGTCAGAGGAGAACTGCAGAGGACACAGTCCTGAGGCCCAGCCCCCACTCTTGCCTGAGTGTGTCAGGGTGGCCATGCAGACAGCCTGCCCAGCACCACTCAGGTCCAGTCCACATCCTCACCTGCCTTTTTCCAGAGAGCTCACCCTGCCCACGGCTTCCCTTCTCCCCTCTGCCCACAGCCATGATGTCACAGCCAGCTACAGGACAGCGGGATGGCCCAGGTCCCACCAGGTCTGCCCAGACTGCACCTGGGAGAAGTAAACAGCAGGCACAGAGACATGGCAGGATGGACTGATGGTGACTAACAATGAATGAAGGAGCAGAGCCAGGACAGGGGACCTCAGGATGGTCCTGCAACACATGAGAAGAGAACTGATGGGAAACCACCTTAGGAGGACAGACACAGGCTGGTCCAAAACCCAGATGACCACAGTGAGGCCAACTGCAGTCCAACAGCCACGATGAACTAGGGGCTGGAACTCTGCAGAGAAGTCCTGGCAGGTTGGAGCTGAAGGGCAGGGCACAGTGAGAGAGCCACACCTTGACAGGGGCCACCTGCCTGGGGTGCAGGGACAGCTAAAGGAGCAGCCCACTGTGGTTCCCTCCTCAGCACAGCAGAGGCCAATGTCCCAAGAATATCTCAACTATCCTAGAGTACACCACTGGGTGAAATCCAGCATTTTCCATGATGAAAGCCACCAGCAAGTTACTCAGAGGAAGAACAGAACAGTGAAGGTCATTTGTGAAAATCACACAGCAAATCCACTTCAGTGGGAGACCCTGAGGGCTCTTCCCTGAGACCTGCACCTGGGCATGGAAGGACCCTCAGCCTTCCTCTTCCATAAAGGGCTGGAACCTAGCCAGGGGCTTAGCCAGTAAGAATGTTGGAGAATGTCATCCAAGTCAGGAAGGATGAAATCACCCTTGGATGTTGGTGAATGATGTGAACATGCAGAGTTGGAACATGAGAGAATAAACCATCAAGATAAAGATCAAGAATGTCAGTGGGAAGGCAGGGCCTGCAGAAGGTTCTGCACAGCACAGGAGACAAGTAAGTGCAGGGAGAGAGCCTAGAGATGGGGGGAGCCCTCTGCCCCACTTCTCAGACAGGGAGTAGTACCCAGAACATATAAAGAGCTCAAAAACCTTCACCTCTCCAAACAAATGATCCACTTATTAGATGACAAAGAACTAACCAGACACTTCTCAATAGAAGAAAAACAAGTGAACAATGAATATATGATTAAAAGCTCATATCTCTAACAATTAGGGAAATTCCAATGACAGTGACAATGAGGTTCCTTCTCACTTCACCAGAATGGCAGTTATCAAGAATACAAGTAATAACAGGTGCTGGAGGAAACCTGGGGAGAGGACCCTCACACCTTGTTGGTGGGACAGCAGATGAGAACCACCCTGAGGAGAGCAGGTAGAGACCCCTCAGGACAACAGGGAGGAAGCCACAGTGGGACCCAGCTCTCCTGCTGCTTCGTATTTACCCCAAAGACCCAAGTCAGCACAGTGCAGGGACACGGCCACTGCAGGGTTTATACAGTGCAATTCCCAAGACCAGGTTATGCAACCTGCCCAGGTGCCCTTCACTAGTGGATGGATAAAGGAAATGTGGGTCATGCACCAACACTGCAGCTCTGCTCAGCCAATAGGAGCAGTGAGATGATGGTGAGTGGACGGAGCTGGAGGACATTAGGGAAGGGGAATGAGAGAGGCTCAGGGAGTCAGGGTGAGTGTTGGCTGTCCTCTGTGTGAGCTGCCACAAATAAGGAAGGTAAAGGAAGGGGAACCCCAAGGGCACAGAAGAGGTCAGTGGGGATCAGGAGGTGACTAAGGGAGAGGGAGGAGGGACAGGAGAAGGGAGGGTCCAGGAGTGAACTGAGCAGATATTATTGGTCAATTCTGCCCACGTGGGAGTTTGCACCTGTGGGAGTGAACCACTGTGAGTTTCATACACACACACACACGCACACACACACACAGATTGTAAATTTAATGAAAATTAGAAACTCGTGGAAGAAAGATCAGTTAAATAATGGGGAGAAGGAGGAAAATTTAAAAGGGAGTTCTGTGAGAGCAACAGAGGTTTTATAGACAATGAATATATGTGACTATGTCAAAGTGAAAACCTATAATAAATATATGTAAGATGCACTATTTCAGAAGAAAAAGAACATGACAAAAACAGAATGATTATCTTCATACACATCAGAGATAAGTAGAGACCACAAAGCCACAGAGGTCCCCTGGGAAGCTGGTACATGGAGAGGCCTCCTGATGGAGGAAACCTGCCCCAACTCACTTCTGCAGCTGCTTCTGGGATGACCTGACTCCTGTGAGCATAGCGCCCCCTGGTGGCCCTGGGTGAGCAGCAGAGACATTTGTGACTAGGTTCACACTTGAGGTCCCCTCACTGTGTGTCTGACACAGTAATAGGTGGCTGTGTCCTGGGTGGTCAGGGAGCTCAGCTGCAGGGAGAACTGGTTCTTGGACGTGTCTCTGGAGATGGACACTCGGCTCTTCAGGGATGGGTTGTAGTAAGTGCTACCACCACTAGTTATGTACCCTATCCACTCCAGCCCCTTCCCTGGGGGCTGACGGATCCAGCTCCAGTAACCACTGGTGATGGAGTAATCAGACACAGCACAGGTGAGGGACAGGGTCTGTGAGTGCTTCACCAGGCCAGGTCCTGACTCCTGCAGCTGCACCTGGCACAGGACACCTGGGGATAAGGACAGTCACACCCTTCAGTCACCTGCAGTCACAACCTCCCCATGGACCCAGGTCTGTCACTGGGGACACACACCTTGGGAAGCTGTGACCAGGCACAGGACAAGACCCAGCAGCCTCATCTTCTAGACCACACCTGCCTTCCCAGAGACCTCAGCCCTGTCTGAGCAGAGAGCTGGGAGCTCCCACAGCCCAGAGGGCCTTTGAACCCAGAGCAGGAGGAGGGATTTGCATGTGGCTGAGGCTCTTCTGATATCTGGAGAGGCTGAGGTCAGGCTGCCCAGGTCCTCTGTGCTCCTGAGATGTGTCCCTGTCTTGAACCCAGGTGGAGCTTTACCTGTGAGAGGAGAGCAGGTGGTTTCAGGGAGCTGGAAGGCTGTCAGAGGGGGAGCCCACCCTCCTGAGCCCAGCCCTGCCTCCTCCAAGTCCTTCCTCCCTGCACCTGGGAGGGTCTCAGAAAGGCAGGAACGTGCCCAGCATGCCAGAGGACCAGGTTCATCTCCCAGCCCTGAAGGAGAAGCCCTCAGTGATGACTGAACAGAGCCCAAGGCTGAGGATGGGGTTCCCCACATCCAGGAGAAGAGCCCCCTTTGTTCTCAGGACTAGTTCTTCTCTTTCATCTCTGTGAGATTTGGGGGCTACAGACTGAGCAGGAGAGGAGGGAGCAGGGTCTCAGGAGGGCAGGGGCTTCCTGCTGTGTGCCCACTGCCCTCCCCACCCTCTGCCCTGCTTGTCCTCCTGAGTGTCCAGCCAATGCCTGTGGACAGCAGTGGGTGGGAATCTGCCCTGAGCTCTTCCCCTCACCTGTCCTGCCCTCTGGTCTCCACCAGGAGAGGACAGGATGGAGGTGCTGGGCCAGTGAGAGTCCTGGGAGCAGAGGCAGCTCTCAGCTGCAGCCTGAGGCTGAGAGCCCCTGAGTCCCCCAGAGCAGCCGAGCCAGGCTGACAGCAGACAGGACAGCATGCAGGGCAGGCTGGGTGAGGGAGGAGGCCCTGTCCCCTTCCCTGTGCAGCATCACTGCGGTGATACCTCTCTTGCCCACAGCCCAGCATTTTGAGACCACAGTGGACACTGTCTTTAGTGAGGTAGGGTCACTGAGAGGGAAGGTGTAGTTGCTGACCTCCTGATGAGGTTCAGAAATTGATCTCCTGCCTAACTGAGTGAGCACAGCACACTAATAAGACTTGTGGGCTCCTCTCCTTGTTCCCTGTGGTGTTGACCATGAGCTCCCTGCAAACACTGTCTCCATGTTTTCACCACCTGCAAATCCAGGTGACCCACTGTGTGAAGTTTCCAAATCCTAGCAATTCATCTGATTAGAAAGCTGTTCTTCTAGGCAGACCAATAACCTGGTAGGTTTTCTAGTTGTAACAAACAGCAGACACCTTCAAATGATCCTGCTCTCTGACCTGGGGATCATGGAGTCCTCCGTGTGACAGTCTTCCCCACCTCACCTGTGCCAGGTGTGGGGTCTTCAACACTTCACCTGTTCCAGGGCTTCTGTTTGCCTTCACTATTCAGCACAAAGTGTTCATGAAAATGTAAAAATTTGATCAGGGATAACTACTGCTGCTGTACCATTATTTGACCCATCAGTGAATATATATGGAGCATTCATGATAGGGGTTTTTCTTGTCATTTTTGGAAAAACTACAGGATGCTTAGACCAAAAAGACAACAAAGGATTAGATGGTAAGTAATTTTCAAATGAAACATTAGATTTGCACATGATTATTGCCCAAATATTTAACTCATTGACTAACTCATCAATTTGATTCATAGTATATAGAGTAATAATTTTATTGGGAGAAATCTCAAATACTCCCTTTGCTGCTCTTATTCCTTTGAGTAGTAAGTGTCCTACAGCCTCAGGATACCTAGTAAGAATAGTGTTAGGAGAATAAGATAAATATATCCACAATAATGGATCTTCTTGCAAAAATTCTCCTGTAGGAATATTTTTTGTTGGTAGTACAATAAATAATAAAGGCAAACTTATATCAATTCTATCCAAATGCATATTTTTCATATATGTTTCAATGATTTTTAATGTCTTTCTTGCTTCAGGCGTTAACATGCGGGGTGAATTTGGATCTGATGGACCTTTTAGGATACCAAATAAAGGTCCTAGCTCTCCTGTTGGTATGCCTAGATAAGGCCTTATCCAATTTATGTCTCCCAATAACTTTTGAAAGTTGTTAAGTGATTTGAGTTGATCTACTCATATTTGAATTTTTGGTGGACAGACCATGGTTGAGGATAATAGAACTCCTAAATAATAAATTGGAAGATTTAATTGTACTTTATCTATTGCTATCTCTAGATTATAATTTCTTAATAAATTTGTAAGTGTGGCATAACATTCTAGCAATGTGTTTTTATCTTTATGTGCCAATAACACATCATCCATATAGTGAAATATTTATAGTTCAGGATTTTGATTTCTAAGTGGCTGGATTGCTTTGTTAACATAAATTTGACACATAGTTGGACTATTAGCCATCCCTTGAGGGAGTACTTTCCATTCATATCTCTGATCAGGACCTTCATGATTTAGTGCTGGGATAGTAAATGAAAAATGTGGACTATCCTCAGGATGAATTGGAATTGAAAAAAAAACAATGTTTAATATCTATAGGTAAAACATACCAGGTTTTTGTAAGGCAGACAATTGGAGAATCCTTGATTGAGCAGATACCATAATAACCATCTCATTATTAATGGCTCTTAAATATTGCAATGATCTCCATTTACCAGATTTCTTTTTAATGACAAAAATGGGAGTATTATGGGGAGATACAGAAGGTTGTATATGTCCCTCCACTAATTGTAGTTTGACCAGGTCATGGGCTGTTTGTATCTTTTCTTTAGTCAGGAGCCACTGAGGAACCCACACTGGTCTTTCTGATTTCCAAGTAATTTTGAATGTCTCAGTGGCCCTTTCTGAAAACCCAATCCATGTCTATTTATTTCTTGATCTGTTTGAATTGGTGCTGTCATACTTTGTTCTTGTTCTCTTAATCTTTTTTCTTTCCTAAAGCCTTGTCTAGCCCTAGTAGTGGGCACGTTAGGATTGATGTTATTTGTTGATGTCAAACCTATTTGATCTAGGACATCCCATCCCCATAAATTTATAGGAGGATAATCAAATACATAGGGCTGTATACTTCCTTCACATTCTTCAGGATCCTTCCAATCTAATACCATTACACTTCTATGGGGATTAGTTGCCACTCCTAGGCCTCAAAGCGTTTGAGTGGCTTGTTGTAATGGCCAATGTTTTGGCCATTCTTGATGAGATATGATACCAAGGTCAGCACCTGTGTCCAGTAGCCCATTAAATTCATGTTTTTGAATATTTAGTTTTAGCATTGGGCGAGAATCTAAATTTAAAGACAGCATATCCCAATCCACACCTGTGGAGCCTAATCCCCTGGAACCTCTTTCTACAGAACAACTGGAAAATGTAATAGCTACCTTGAATTTTGGCTGAGTTATACATTACATACCCTGTTTGAGATCCTAGTAATCTTGACAGACGAGTCACTAGTAGAAATACCTGTATAGAGGAGAGGAGAAATTGCATTTCCAGACTATGTAGTGGAAGAGGATAGCAGGGTGAGACAAATTAGTGCAGACAATAACATAGCCAGTGAGAGGCAGAACATCTGCTGAGAGGAAGCAGCTTTGCAATGCTGCAGAACTGAGCCTGAGTTTGCAAAACAGGAAAGGAACTTTTGTAAACACAAATTCCAACAATTAACTGCAGCTATTTCTGAGATCTTTGGTTCACACAAAATTCCAAAGACAGCAATAGGGATTCAGTGTTATGTGAAGATGGTGGCTAAATTCAGGCTGAAGAGGCAAGCAGCCTAGGAACCACAAGATCTAGAGAGACTAAGTCTACAAAGCTATTATTCGGTTGAAAATAAGCTAGTATTGGTGCTGCGTTTTGATTGGTTGGCAGTCTCTTCTTCTGAAATAATTCAAAAGAATGTGCCCAAGCCCCTGAAGGAGATAGTCATGACAGAAGCATTCCTCTCTTGGTGATGTTTCTGAATGAGCTCGGAAGTCTGCAGGCAGCAGCAATGGGGGGCATAGCATCCCTTCTGCTTAGCGCACCTAGGAACTCCATTTGTTTTCATTTCCACTAATGAAAACAAATAGAGGTAGTCATTTCTAGGAAAAAGAGATACTCTCTGGCTCCTATAAAGGACCAGAGTCTGCTCTTTTGGAGGGCTATGATAGGCAAGCCTATTACCATGGAACATTTAAATAACTGGGAGAATTTCCAGAAGTCACAGAAAGTATACTGGCCCATGGCCACTTGAATGCATCTACATAACCTCTCAATCCTTACTTCACACATACACAAATACACACACACACACACACACACACACACACACACACAAACATGTACTAAAAAAAAGAAGACAAAGAACAAACTCTGCTTTCTCACTCAAAATTTCTTTGTACTTATTGTTCTCATTTAAGAAATGAAAATAAGAAAAAAAAAGTGGGGCTGGAACTGGGGCTCAGTGATGGGGCGATCGCCTGGGGTGTGCAAGGCCTTGGGTTCGTTTCTCGGCACCGCATAGAAATAAATAAAATAAAAGGTATTGTGTCCAACTACAACTAAAATAAAAATAAGAAAAAAACTATTCTCTATGTCATGAATACCATTGACAGTTGATAGAAAATTTTGAAAGATTTTTCCCCAAAATCTTTGAAAGAAAGGCATTTGTTAAGTATAAGTTTTCTGTATACTTTAATGTATTTGTAAGTATGTACTCCAATGGGAAATCTATTTTCAAGGCACTCTCCACTTTTAAAATATAATGAAAAAAATCCTATGTTCTTGATATTAAAATCCATCCCTTTTCCCACCCAGATAAGGCCTTGGGAAAAGAATAGAGATATCTAACAGAAACATGGTATAACATTTTAACATTGGAACAATGAAACACTTCTGAAATCCTCAAAGAAAACATCCACTTTTAATCATGTGTGGAAGAGTTGGCTCTGTTTTGGAAAATTCCTACAAAGGGTAGACTATGAATTCAAAGTCTGGTGTGAGGTAAAAGCTGAGGAGTCAACCAAAATGTGAGCTCCCCAAAAATGCTTTTACTTCATTTGAGCTTCAGTGTTTTCTTTTCAAAGACCATATTTATTCCTTATCTCTTGGCTGCTCCAAAATTTATTGTTGATTACTTGCCTCCTAGAAGAACTAAGTGGAGGATATCTATAATATTGTATTGTATAAGGCAATTGTGAATGATAATCTCCATTGGTTGTTTCAACTGTAAAATAGATTTACACATAAAGATAAAGGTATTAGCTAACTCAACTAATTATTTTCTAGACAAATGGTCAAAATCCTATTCTATGGCCTTAGGAAAATCCACCTCTACTGTCCCCGTTAACCACTAAATTCCAAGAATTTGACTACTGCAGGTATTACTGTTGCCAGCCACAATGCTACTTCTGCATCAGGAACTCAAGTTTGAAAATGCTTTGGCTATTATCTGTACTAGCACAAACAGTAAGTCAAAACAAACAAACAAACAATCAAACATATACAGGCCTAAGTAAATCAATCAAATATCTAACAAAAGTACTCATGAATGAGTAATCCCATCTCAAATTTACTTTACTTATTTTATCAAAACATTAGACAAGTGTATTGAACAGTGTTAGCCATTTATTCTTCTTGAAGAAAAAGTCCTAGAACCAAGGCATATTAGACATTTTATAGGCATTAATATTTTATTAGTTTTTTGAACACCTAGAAAAACTTGTAAGCTTAAATTTAAATAAATTTATTTTTATCTGTTTATCCAATTTAAATTGAACCATTTAAGTCACGTGAATTAAAGTTCTTTGGGTCCATTTTTTAAAAATTTGTTTTTATGAGTGTTCCTTATATATGTTAATTTGTATATCATATATGATATATGGACATATGTACAAATAGCAATACAACACATAACACAAGTGTGCACACATAACACAATAGTATAGACCTTGTAGCTTTTTGCAGGTGAAATTTCCATTGCAATGTTTTAAAAACTCTACAGTTGGTCTGCCACAGTCTGGCTGGGCACAATTCAGGAACCACTTGTCAAAAGAAATGAACTTTATTTTTAGAACACACACACAGCACCACACAGCTCTTCAGGAATCCCCTCAGAGCCCAACTGCCACCACCTCTCAACCTCTTCCATCCCTCCTGCTCTTGAGGCCAATTGGCTGGGTCGCATGGGCAGAGTCAAAAAAAGTCCCCCAATGAGCAGCTCCATGGTCTGAAAGGGCGAGGAAACAGCCCAATGAGCATAACCACAGAGGAGCCAATCAGTTGGAAGCTAGAAGTTTGCTGGGGCTGCTGTGAGCCAATCATCAGCTGGCAGCTGGAAATTTGTTGGCAACTGGAAGTTTGCTGGGGCCCCTTCGGCTGTGGCTCTCAACATCTCCCCCTCTCTGCTTAAACAACAAGCATGTAGCTTAGGGACTGAGCCTGTCTTAGGTTGTCTAATACTACATATGTTCCTTACCCATCATTGGTGAGCTGACCTCAAGGCGTCAGCCTCCTGTCTCAGGTAGGTACCAATGCAATTAAATCTTACCTGTCATTGACTACAGGTCTAGCATACAGCCACACCTGTGGATAGGTCTTTGTACCAGCGGGGGGAGTGAGGTTCTTTGCCTCACCTCTGTTGGCCCCCAAATTTTAGCTGAACGACCATGATAAGCAGAAGGGAGGAAGATACACCAAGCCAATTGACGGCTCCATTTGGAAAAATTGTACCACCAATGACACCATCAGAAAAAATACCCCAACACTACCACAAATCGCTACACAGAAAGATAGTTCACAATGCATACAAGTAAGTTCACAATGCATACAAGTGATACATAGTCCAGGCAAGTTCTGCAAACAGTTCAGTGATGGCTATTGCAGAAGCTGTAAATTGCTTTTATCTTTGTCTTCACCAGCACTGGGATAAAGATAGGAATTCTGGCAATAATGGCTAAATAAAAAATTATGTAACATTTCCAAAGGCACTAAAAGAAAACAATTTTCTGAACAATTTACATTATCTTGAACAGAATTATTAAATATAATGATAAGGAAAGGTGAAAGTAAACAAACAGATCTATTAACCTCCTTTTTTGTTCACTTATTAAAACAATCCTCAACAGTTGTTTACCCAATTTAAATTAAATCATTTAAATCATGTGAATAAAAAATATTTGGATCCATTTTTTCATGAGCGCTCATCATATATGATATATGGACATATGTAATACAAACATATGTAATACAAAGTTTGTAAGAGTGGCATAACAGTCCAGCAATGTGTTTTTATCTTTGTGTGCTAATAATACATTATCCATATAGTGAAATATTTGTAGTTCAGGATTTTGATTTCTAAGTGGCTGGATTACTTTGTTAACATAAATTTGACACATAGTTGGCTGTTTGCCATCCCTTGAGGGAGTACTTTCCATTCATATCTCTGATCAGGACCTTCATGATTCAGTGCAGGGATAGAATATGCAAAACGTGGACTATCCTCAGGATGAATTGGAATTGAAAAAAAAACACATACCAGGTTTTTGGCAAAACAGACAATTGGGGAATCCTTGATTAAGCAGGTCCCATAATAACCATCTCATTATTAATGGCTCTTAAATCTTGCAATAATCTCCATTTACCAGATTTCTTTTTGATGACAAAAATGGGAGTATTATGGGGAGATATAGAATGTTGTATATGTCCTTCCACTAATTGTTGTTTGACCAGGTCATGGGCTGCTTGTATCTTTTCTTTAGTCAGGGGCCACTGAAGAACCCATACTGGTCTTTCTGATTTCCAAGTAATTTTTATTGTCTCAGTGACCCCTTCTAAATATTCAACCCATGTCTGTCTGTTCCTTGATCTATTTGTATTGGTGCTGCTATACCTTGTTCTTGTTTTTCTAATATTTTTCCTTTCCTAAAACCTTGTCTAGCCATAATAGTGGGCGCATTTGGATTGATGTTATTTGTTAATGTCAAACCTAATTGATATAGGACATCTCATCCCCATAAATTTATAGGAAGAAGATCCAATACACATGGCTGTAAAGTTCCTTCACATCCTTCAGGATCCTTCCAATCTAATACCATTGCATTTCTATGGGGATTAGTCACCACTCCTAGGCCTCAAAGCGTTTGAGTGGCTTGTTGTAATGGCCAAAACATTGGCTGTGCTAAGGTCAGCACCTGTGTCCAGTACCCCATTAAATTCATGTCCTTGAATATTTAGTTTTAGCATGGGGCGAGAATCTAAATTTAAAGAAAGCATAGCCCAATCTACACCTGTGGAGCCTAATCCCCTGGAACCTCTTTTTACAGTATGACTGAAAAATTTATCATGTAGGCTGGGTATTATTAGTGACTGTGCTATTCTATCTCCTGGTGAAATTACTTATATACCCTTTGGAGAACTGGCTATAATTTTTATTCCACCTTCATAATTCGGATCAATTACCCCAGGACTTATCATAAGTCCTTTTAGAGTAGAAGAACTGCATCCCAATAATAAGCCTACTGTTCCTTTGGGAAAAGGTCCTTTTACCTCTTTGGGAATGATTTGAACTCCCATCTCTGGAGTTAGTACTGTTCTGGTGGAAGCACAGATGTCCAATCCCGTGCTTCCTCTGGTTTGTCTAGTGAGGGATTTAATGGACAATGTGTCCTGGGCACCACCCTGATGGGGTTGCTGGGTTCCTCTAGTGCTCTGTATAATTGTGGTCTTGGGCCCCAGAATATTGGGCCCCCCTGTCCATTTTTGTCAATGGAGCCCTATGCCTTTCTCCACGATATCATGGATAAACACCTGGTACTTGTTCATTTTTTGATAATGGAGTACCCTCTATGGTGGTTTGAGAATGGCATTCATTAGCCCAATGTCTCTACGGCATCGTGGGCAAATACCCGGTATTCTACTCCTTTGATACCTAGTTTTGTTAAACCCTCCTTCTATGGGGCAATTCCTTTTAAAATGTCCTGTTTGTTCACAATTGAAGCATGTTTTTGGCCTGGCATCTAAAACCTGTTGTACTGCAGCTGCTACAACTTGCTCTTGTTCATTAATGTCTCTACATAATTTAATATATGTGTTTAAATCTTCATGTTTCCATGGTCTAATGACTTCTCTGCACCAACAATTCGCTTGCTCATAAGCCAGTTGTTTTATTAATGGCTTTGCTTATTCTGAATTCCCCAAATCTCTGGTAGCTGATTGAATAAGCCTGTCTACAAATTCAGCATAATGTTCATTAGCTCCTTGTATTACCTTAGATAATTGACCTTGTAAACCTCCATGTCCTTGTAAAGTCTTCCATGCCCTAACTGCATCAACAGCAATTTGTAAGTATACGCCAGGATCATATACAATTTGTTGCTGCTGATCCTTATAAGGTCTCTTTCCTAACAGCATATCTAGATTTCTCTGAGCATAACCAGCTGCTGCATTTTACTTAGCCATCTCCTTGCAAAATTCCTCATTGGCAACCTTCTATAACAGGTATTGTCCTCCATTTAGCACAGCTTTACACATATTAGCCCAATCTGCTGGCATCATGTTCAAATTGGTAATGGATTCGACCATGCTTACAGTGAAGGGTGCTTGAGGACCATAGGTTGTTACAGCCTCTTTTAGCTGCTTCGCTGTTTTGAAATTTAAAGCATGGTGAATTTGCTACCTTCAAGCCTGCTCAAATACAGGGCATGTTAATATTTGAGATCCTGTCTCAGGATCCCAACTATCAACTGCAGGAGTTGGGGACCTCCCAGCATATGGAGTGGCGCTGTTGTTTGGACACTTACGCCCTCTGATGATAGAAAGGTGTTACTAGCAGTCTCCTGTAGAGGTGGCGCTGTTGGTTGGACACTTACGCCCTCTAGTGATAGAAATTTGTTAGTAGAAGTCTCCTGGTGTGACGTTTCCCCTGATGGCTTTTTCTGCTCTAAACTTTCTTCCTCTGTTTGACTAGCTCGAGAGACCTTCTCTTTTACTTGAATTTTTTTCTCTGTCTGACTAGTTCGAGAGACCTTCATTTTTACTTGAAATTTTTTCTCTGTCTGACTAGCTCGAGAGACCTTCTCTTTTACTTGAAATTTTATGTCTTCTCTTTCCTCTACCATTGTCTGAACTGAAGGCTTTGGACTAAGCAAACAATATATGAACGTCCACAATGGCAATGTGCCAACTGGCAGAGTCCTTGGGCTGTTCCTTTCTATTCTTTTTAAATCTTTACCATGATGATTCCATTGTGATATATTTAACAACTCCTCCTTAAAAAGCCATGGGTTACATTTTTGTACTGTATCAACGTATACCATGACTGCTTTTGATTTTACTGGGATGCCTCCTTCCTCTAACAATTTACTTAACACTCTTTTGGTTTGTTTTTTTACTAATATCTGATCCCATATTTCTACTATAACTTTAATACAACCCAACAAGATAATGCCAAACCAAACCCAAACAGAATGAAACAAAAATGGAACCACAAAGAATCATTATATCAGCCTTTCTATCCTCCTGGAATGTCCATCCATACTTTCTCCCTATCTGTTCCTCAAACGCAAATAGTTTTTTTCTCAGATGTGAGCGATTTTTCTTCCATCTTAAACATCTCCAGGTACAGCAACTTAAAACAGAAGTGAAACATAACAAAAGAAGAATCTTAAAATGTCTACCCATCCTCTCGCCCTGCCCTCAGGGGCGAGCAGTTTATCTTATTACTTACCCTCAGTCATTCCTCAAATGGGCCACCAAATGCCACAGTCTGGCTGGGCACAATTCAGGAGCCACTTGTCAAAAAAAAAAAAAAAACGAACTGTATTTTTAGAACATACACACTGCACCACACAGCTCTTCAGGAATCCCCTCAGAACCCAACTGCCACCACAAGCTTCCCACAAGCCTCTCAACCTCCCCCACCCCTCCTGCTCTTGAGGCCGATTGGCTGGGTTGCATGGGCAGAGCCAAAAAATTCCCCCAATGAGCAGCTCTGTGGTCTGAAAGGGCCGGGAAACAGCCCAATGAGCATCACCACAGAGGAGCCAGTCAGTTGGCAGCTAGATGTTTGCTGGGGCCGCTGTGAGCCAATCATCAGCTGGCAGCTGGAAGTTTGCTGGCAGCTGAAAGTTTGCTGGGGCCCCTACAGCTGTGGCTCTCAACATCATAGCTTTTTGCAGGTGAAATTTCCATTGCAATGTTTTAAAAGCTACACAGTTGGTCAAAAATAGAACTGATCAGAAAAACATTAACCTAGGTCTGTAGGATCAAAATCATGAGCTCAAAAAAATACAGAATCTAAGAAAAAGCAAGAGTCCTAGAAAAAATGACCAGCCAATCATTAGTAAATACCATAAATTTACCCTTTTGGTTTAGTCTAGTTTGAGTTCAGTTACTTTTTCCCAGGCATGCTCCATATCTCCTAACATTTCAGTAGTCAGCTCTCAAAAAGTTCCCTGGGGCTTGTTTAAAGTTGCCTCTGAGGTGTCAAAATTTGTAACTAAAAGTTACAAATTCCTGACTTTGAAGCCAATTAATGCCAATTTAATAATGAGGATAGGGTTTTGAGAAAAAGAAAAAAAAGGGAGGTTTATTGCTTTGCTAACAAAGGAGAAACACAGGGGACTCCGCCCTAAAGGTTGTGACTCTCTTGATCTGGAGGGACAAGGGGTTTTAAAGAAGTTTCACTTGTTAATCTGGGGCATACTCAATTCTTATATCCCCAGCAGGCATTGCCCTGTGCAGTGGGTGTGCTCCAGGCAGCCAACTAGAAGATTCTCTTATCCTGCTTAACAAAGGGGGGTAAAGTTCATCGCAGTTCTTTAATACACAGTTCAAAGGGGTGTCAGGCTTACTTGCTTTACTACCAATTTTCATGTCCAATATCCTTAAGTTTTTACCACAGAAGTCACACAACAAAAGGAAGGAAAAAAAACATATAGAACACAGAACAAAACACAAGAAAACAGAAACGCAGTGCTGAAACAGAGGAGCAATGCAAGTCTTGCTAAAACTCCTGGAGTAGGAGCATGTATGTGCCCGTCGGTACCTCTCTACCCTTCCAGAGGAAGAACAGAACAGAGGACAGAACCACATCTCATTACTGTCCTGGACAGGAGTACATGTGAGCCTTGCCAGGCCACCTCTCTGTCTTCAGAAGAGATCTCCATTAACAAAATACCAGATGTTATAAAGGTGCCACTTACCTATGGAGGCCTCCTCCACCAGGTGCTTGCTAATAGTTTTAGCGCAGCAGTTCACTGCAGTGCTCCAGGACTGAGACTCACTCGAGGACTTGGGATGTCTCAAGGTGCGCACCCCCTAGAGTGGCTCTCCAACCCAAGCCCTGGAGCAAAGGCCGGCTTTAGAATTTCTAGCAATCTGGTCTTGTGGTCTGGTCTGGCAGGGTCAACTCATTGGGGCTTCCAAAATGTTAGACCAGGACACAAGAAAAGACCACTGACTCCAAGTAAAATCAAATTAAAGCAAGCTTATTATTTTGACCAGCCGGGCTGACTTTCCCACCCCAAACCACGGGAACAAGACAGCAGCCACAGCTTTCCTGTAGCCCAGCTTTATAGCCCACAAAGTTACACAAAGGGGGTTTACAGGTAACAAAACTCTGACTAGCATAACACTAATGGCAGTTTACATTTTTGCTGGCCCCAACATCAGAATTTATGAAGGTAATTAGAGCCTCAGAGAGGGTCGTTATCTGAGGCTCTAATCAAAGAGGCCTCACTAAAGTTTCAGAAAGAGCTGATATCTTGGTCAGAGAGAGCCAGGCATGGGTGAGTTCAATGTGTGGGTGGGCATTCCAAGCCAGTTCAGAATTTGCAGTGATTTATAGTAAAGCCAAAATTATCTTTTCATGGCTTTGTGGCAAGATGGCTCTCAATTTTAAGAAAGCTCAGGTTGGGTCTATCAGAGCCTGATGAGCTTTGAGAGAGAGAGAGTTCTGATCTCAGCAGCAGTGAGGATGCAGATGGGACCCAACATCAAGGTGAAGGAGATAGGAGCATTATGGACACTGAAGAAGACCTGGAGAGACAGCCACAGGACAGGCTAAAAGAATCACATGAACAACACCAAGGAAATGGAGGAACCATCATGGGTTGTGAGAATACAAACAGACTGACAACATGAGGGGTGAGCCCAAGAGACCCAGAACAGAACAGACGACAAGAGGACCTCATCATGGATGTGGAACCTGGCTCCAAGCACAGGGTCCCAACTGAGATAATGCACTTGAACCAAGGAAGACCAAGAAAAGGAGCAGCTTACTTCTTCCCTAGAATCACTTTTAGAGAAGTCATAAGGATCTTGATATTTAATTTCAGTCATAAGACTGGAAAGTCTTGGTTAATCATTTGGATATTAAAATGACTTCCTGTTAGGTGCAGGACAGGCTGAATAAGCTGTCTGCAGGACATGCCAAACAAATTTAGCTGCAGGATGACCTGGCTTCTCAAATCCTCTGTCTGGTTCTTTATCACCTGTTTGCTTCAAGCCCAAAGGCCCAAGCTCCTGCTCAAGGATGAGTGCTTTGCCCCCCTGCTAAAGGCTGAACACTCAACCCTGCACTCAAGGATTAACACTTAACCCCCTTGTGTGCCAAGAAGGCAGCTTGCAAACCAGAGACCCCATTTAATTTGGGCGTATAAAAACTCCCTCCTGCTGGGCCCCACTCTCTCTTGCTCTCTCTCTCTCTCTCTCTCTCTCTCTCTCTCTCTCTCTCTCTCTCTCTCTTTCTCTCTTTTTTCCTTTGTTGCACTGCTACAATAAAGATCTCTTGATCCCTCTGAGAGTTGTGGTCATTTTCCATTCATTGGTGCCAAAACCCGGGAAGAGGGTAAAACCACTTTTGGGTCCCTCTTCCTTCGGAAGTGCCACCCATCGGATGGCCTGAAACCATTTTCTTGACCACCAGAACGACATTTACCACTGGCCTTCAATCGGTGAGTTTCTCCTTCCTGGAGTCCTAAACCCAATTGTGGTGTCAGGAGGATTTGACCGTTGATTGTCTGGCAAACCTCATTGCCCACCTGTGGGGAGGAATGCACCCCACCACAGCCTTTAAGGCTACTGTGGCCTTCACAGACTCCTTCCTTGGGCAGATTAGACTCTTGGGTTCAAAATTATTTCCAGTACCCTACCAGCATAGGCTTTGTAGGTCTCCCTCAAAGGACTGTGTAACCTCCAGAAACACACAACAGAGAACTGAACATCACACTCCACCCAGACCTTCACAGATTCTGTGGCTGTCATAGATTCCTAGTCCTCACCTTCAAGACTCGACCTCTAGAGAGATGATTACCCTCCCCTTCCTCTCTCTTTCCCTGCCTCTTTCTTTCCCCTTTTTCCAACTCTAGAAGTCTCTGACCTCTCCCAGAGCGATCCTGAAAAGCCTTGGCTAAGGTCTTCTACGGCTCCAGCTCTTTTCAGGACAGGAGCCTCAACTGTCAGAATTCAGTGATGACCAAACTCTGCAGCTTGATCCTGCCACATAGGCACTCCTGATTTTTGGCTCTAGTGGGGATGCCCCTTTTGCCAATAAATCAGTTTCCTCCTTCTATCATATACTATCTTTGGATCTCCTCTCATCTCCCTTATGCTACATTTGAGACATGGGTAATGCATCCTCTCTGCCAATGGACTCTCTCCTACAATGCCTCTTGGATAACCTCAAAACCTTCTCCTTGACACCAGACATCAAACCTCCAAAATTGATCAAATCTAGCACCCAGGATTGGCCCACTTATCCTTTAGACAACCAAAGCATATGGCCCCCTTTTGGGTCACTGGATTTCTCCATTCTAAGGGCTCTCTACAATTACTGTGAGCATTCGAAAAAATGGATAGAGATTGCTTATGTCCAGGCTTTCTTCTTGCTTCAATCCTTTCCTGCTCTCTGCATCTATTTATTTATTTATTTATTTATTTATTTATTTATTACACATGACAGTACAATGATCTTAACATATCATACATTTGAATCAAATGGGGTAGAATTTCTCATTTTTCTGAGTGTACAGGTTACAGAATCACATTGGTCATGCAGTCACATATCAACATACAGCAATACTAGTGTCTATTTTATTATGCTGCCCTTCCTATCCCCACTTCCCCTCCCCTCCCCTCCCATCACTTCTCTCTACCCAAATCTAAGGTGACACACTTTTTTCCTCAGAACATCATACATGTATTCTGTATACAATGAGGGTTTCCTTCCATCTTCCGAGGAATTCCCCTTTTCCCTCCCTTTCCCTCCCACCAGGGAGAAGTTCATCAGCAGAGTCAAATGTAGTGGATGAGCCCAGAGGAGGAAAAGATTTGGGATCAGTGGTTTTGGGGGTTAGTTTGCAATCTAGAAGAATTTGTAGAGTTTGCAAGAGGTGCAGAGAAGTAAGAGCATGGGAAGAAGATTACCTCTATGCACCTTTTGCAAACCTCCATCCCTGCAGTGGAGATCCAGCTCTGGAGATGCAATGTGCCCCTGATGACCAGAGACAACCATGGAAATTTTCACATCTGCATTTCTGACAGGTGTTACAAGGTCCACTCCTGGAGTGAAGATGGCCACTGAGGTGTAGGGGGACCAGCCTCCCCTAGCAGCTGACACACCACGTGAACACAGGAAAACTTGCTGGAATCCAAAATGGGTGGTTTGTCTTTGTTGATTTTACATCCATAAAGATGAGAGAAGAAATTATTCTATCCTGAGTAAATGCTGGAAGAAAGAGTGGACAGTCTAAACAGCACATGTGTCTAATGGTCACCAAGCCTGAGACCCCCATCTAGTGGTCAACTTAAACACTCCATGAAAAACACCTACAGACCATCTCAGCTGAGGACAGACTCGCCCTCCTTGAGAAGGGTCTATAACCTGGACTTCAACCTACATCTCACGCAGGACAGTGGGGTGTCCTTGGTGAGCCATTGGTCCTGCAGCAGCAGACACTGCCTGGGAAAGACTCCCTGGAGACAAGGCCAGCCAGTGCACTCCTCAATAACCAGCAGTGGGCCACTAGGTCCTAGGAGGGAGAGGAACACAACCTGGCCTCAGGGTTACACACTGCCTCCACACAGGAGCTCATCTTCTCAGGCCAAAGAGGCTGATCAGCTTGCCCTGAGGATGAGCCAGAAGACTTGGTCCTGCATCCAGCCCTGTGGGCAGCATTGGTGCTATGTCAAATTAGAAGCCAGCTGCATCTTCTCTGTTTAGAGGATGAACTGGTCAGAAAAGAAGCTCATGAACAAGAAGTGCAGGCTGCATTTCAACCAGACCTGAACAATGCTGCAGCCAGGGTTGACCACCTTGTCCCTGCTGAGGTAGCCATGTTTACATGTGATGGCAGTGACCTCTTACCTTCAGACATTGCTGGGTGTGGAAGCTACTGTCCATGTGGAAGCTACTATCCAGGCTGGTCAGCCTCTTAGGCCTGAGCAGATGTGCTTCTGTGTTGAGGCAGTGTGTAACCCTGAGGCCAGGTTATGTTCCTTTCCCTCCCAGAATCTGGTGGTCCATGCCTGGTTCTTCCAACCCTACTGAGGCTGTTGGACCACAAAATCAGTGAGCACAACACTCTGTTCATATACACACTTCTCTAGTGATGTGCACACTCCTCTAGTGCTGTGTACACTCCTCAGGTGATGTGCACACTCTTCTAGTGACACACTCAACATTGCTGGTGGGCCTGCAAATTTATGAAATCCCTCTGGAAAGCAGTACAGAGATTCCTAAAAAAAAAAAAAAAACTAGGGATGGAAGCACCAGATGACCCTTTTCCCCACAACCTTGCCAACGCTTATTGTTGCCTGTGTGCTTGATGATTTCCATTCTGACTGGGTGAGATCAAATCTTAGTTTTGATTTGCATTTCTCTAATTGCTAGAGATGTTGAACACTTTCTCATATTATGGTTGATCAATTATATATTTCTTCTACTGTAAAGTGTGTGTAGATTTCCATAGCCAATTTATTGATTGGATTGTTGTTTTTTTGATGTTAAGTTTTTAAAATTATTTATATATTCTAGATATCAATGCTGTCTCTGAGGGGTTAGACCGGGATGCAAAGAAAAGACTACGGACTCCAATTAAAATCAAATTAAAGCAAGCTTATTATTTCGAGTGGCCGGGCTGCCTCTCCCAACAAAAACCACGGGAACAAGACAGCACTGCAGCTTGCTTGCAGCCAAGCTTTATAGCCCACAAAGTTACACAAAGGGGGGTTACAGATAACAGAACTCTGATGAGAATAACACATATGCTAGTTTATATTTTTGCTGGCTCCAACAACAGAATTTATGAAGGTCATTAGAGCCTCAGAGAGAGTCATTATCTGGCCAGGGAAGGCCAAGATTGATGAGACTTCTAAAGTTTCTAAAGGCTGCTATCTGGTCAGAAAAAGCCAGGCATGGGTGAGTTCAAGGCATGGGCAGTCATTCCAAGCAGGTTCAGAACTTGAAATAATTTGTACTAAAGTTGAAATTAACTTTTTATGTCTTTGTGGTGAGATGGCACCCAATTTTAAAAGGGAATCAGGCTGGGTTTATCATTATGTGCATGTGGTAAAATTTTCTCCCCAGCTATAGGCTCTCTCTTCATATTAGTGATTATTTCTTTTGCTGAAATGAAGCTTTTTGGTTTAAATCCATCCCATTCATTGATTCTTGACTATACTTCTTGTGCTTTGGAGGCCTTGTTGAGGAAGCCAGATCCTAGGCCAACATATTGAAGATGTGGGCCTATTTATCTTCCAGTAGGTGCAGGATCTGCACCAAAGTCTAAGATCCACTTTGGGTTTCATGCAGGTTAGATAGGGTTTAATTTTGATTTGTTACAGGTGGCTTTCCACTTTCCTCAGCACCATTTGTTGAAAAGGTTATATTTTCTCCAATGAATGTATGTGTCATCTTGTCTAGTAGGAGATAACTGTACTGTGTGGGTTTGTCTCTGTGCCTTCTATTTTGTTCCATTGGTCTACGTGTCTGTTTATCTAGCAGTTCCAAAGTTTCCACTCTGAGGCACCCTACAGGGGCTGGTGTAGATGAAGAAAGCTTGGAGTCTGTGCACAGTGGGTCTTCAGCCAGGAAGACAATGGAATGAGAGCATTTGCTGGGAAACAGGTGGAACTGGGACCATCAAGCTGATGAAGGAGGCCAGACACCGAAGCCAAGGGCCAATCTTCTGTCCCAATTGAAGAAGCTGGAGAAGAGGGAGAGGAGAGGAGGGTGATGTGGACAGAGAAGGAGGTCAGTGGGTCCAGGAAGGGCCTGCGGGTGGGCAGAGGGGTGAAGGGAGGAGAGCAGAAGGGAACTCACCATCTATGCTGTGAGCTGATGTGAAGGAGCACAGTGAACTCCACCTTCATGAACATCCATGAACCTCCAACTCAGACATGTGTAACACATAGAAGAAAGACCACAGAGCCCAGGAGGGGAGCAGGGAGGGAGAGGGCAGGAAGGGGAAGGCTGCCCACAGAAATGGGGGTCCTGATCCAGGTCTGAATCACTATGGAAACCAACTCCAGTGCTCTGTTTCCCTACAATGCACCACAGTTATCAATACCACAGGAGAGAGTCAGGATACAGCCACAGCCGTGGGGCCAGCAGCCCTGCTCCTGCTTCATGGGCCAGAGGTCATGGTGAGGGCCTGGACCTCTTCCAAGTGCTGAGGATGACCAGGAAGGAGGATGACCAGGAAGGAGGGTGACCAGGAAGGAGGATGACCAGGAAGGAGGATGACCAGGAAAGAGGATATCCAGGAAGGAGGATGACCAGGAAGGAGGGTGACCAGGAAGGAGGATGACCAGGAAGGAGAATGACCAGAAAAGAGGATAACCAGGAAGGAGGGTGACCAGGAAGGAGGGTGACCAGGAAGGAGGATGACCAGGAAGGAGGATGACCAGGAAAGAGGATGATCAGGAAGGAGGATGACCAGGAAGAAGGGTGACCAGGAAGGAGGGTGACCAGTAAGGAGGATGACCAGGAAGGAGGCTGACCAGGAAGGAGGATGACCAGGAAGGAGGCTGACCAGGAAGGAGGATGACCCTTGTCAACATGGAAAAGTGATTGGGTCCCTGGTGGCTCTCCTTGGGGGACCTGTTACCCTTTGTCCTTCTGATGTATTGACATGGAGGGGCCATGTGTGCCCTACGTCTGGCCCTCCACTTGAGTGTGGTAGCAGGTAGGTCCTGTTCCCTTCTCTGGCAGTTGTATAAATAGCAACAGCAAATTTAATGTGAAGGATTGATTAGGAGGGAGACTATGGCCACAGGACCAAGGAGAAGACTCGACTCTGACTGTAATGGCCCCTGGGGTCTGGAGTCCCCTAGACTGTGTCCTGATTGCCCTGGTGAGGGCTTCCACAGCAGAGAGCTCTTGGCTGTGCTGGTCATGGTGGTGGCTGTTTTCTAGGCCATAGTCCAGCAGGGCAGCAGTGGAGGACATCTGAGTCACCCTCTCAGCAGCTCCAGGCACAAGGATCATCACACTTCCTCCCTGGATGTCCCTCAGGTCTCCCCTCTGCTCCTCCCAGTACTGCTGTGGACAATTCAGCGCAGGGCCACCTGGAGTCTCAGGCAGGACCTGGGCAGTCAGGCTCCTGTTCTCAGGTGCCAAGTCTGGGGTGGGCAGACTTGGCAAGGACAGGGCCTAGTGAGCAGGCTGGTCAGAGGTTCCCCTGCCACTCACTAGTGCTCAGCTGCTGTGGTGACCCAGTCTGTCTGCCTATCCCAGTGCAGGAACCTCACTTGATCCTCAGCTCCTCACCTTCTATTTACAAGCAACAAAAGTGCCAGAGGACAGTGCTGAGTCTCAGGGACTCCTTGGGAGCCAGGAGGACCATGGGCCTGAGGGTCACCCAGTGTCCATCGTATGAACCCTGGACTATCTCGGTGCTTGCTCTACACAGAATCCTGAGGGTGGTCCTGATCAGTGAATCCCCCTGAAATCCCTCTGAGTTGATGGGAAAGACTCCCCGGGGTCCTCTGAGCTTCCTCACCTCTGACCCTGGTGACCACAGAGTAGTCACTGGTGCCTCAATAATGCTGCTCTGCATGTTGTTCCTGTGACAATGCTCCTGTGTCAAAGTGTGCAGTGCAGGGACCCCACAGAATCAGAGTGGCAGAGGGGACATCCTTGTCCTGTCCTGAGCTTGCAGGAACTGTTTTGAGGTCCTCTCCATTTAGTATGGTAGTGGCCTTGGGTTTGTCACATGTAGCCTTGATGAGGTTGAGGAAAGGCCCTTGTACCTCTAGCTTCTCCAGTCCTTTAAACACGATGGGGAGCTGCAGTTTGTCTAATTATCTTTCTGCCTCTGTTGATGTGATGGTGTGACTCTTGTCCCCACCTCTATTCATGTGGTGACTCACAGATGGATGTGACATTATGGATCTGTATGTTGAGCCAACCTCCCAACCCTGTGGAGAAACCCACTGATCATGGTCCCCACCTTCTCGTGTGTCCTTGAGTGCAGGTGCCAGTATTTTATTAAGGAGTCTGTCATCTCTGTTCACCAGTGATGTTGGTCTCAAGTCTTCTCTCTGGATGTCTCTATGTCTGGTTTTGGTTTCCAGGTGTTACTGACTTCACAGAAAGATTTTTTCATTGTTTCCTTCTTTTTCATTTCATGGAACAACATGAGGAGGTGGGCCTCATCTCTTTGTTAAAGTCTCTTAGAATCAACTGCAAATCATTCTGCTTCTGGGCTCTCCTCTTGTGGAAGGTCTTTAATGGCTGTTCAGCTTTATTGCTTCATAGTTTTCTGTTTTACATGTGTAGATTCTTGTGCTTCAATTTGTCTAGATCACATGCATTTAGAATTTTGCCGATTTCTTTATGTTTTCCTAGTTTACTGGAGGATATTTTTAAAAATAGTTTCTAATTTCTTTATTTCAGTAGAAATATCATCTTTTTTATCTCTATTGATTGGATCATTTTCTTTTTGATTTGTTTAGTTTGTTAGGGGATTTTCAATCTTCTTTATGTTTTCTAGAAAACATCTCTTAGTTCATTAGAAAGTTGGTATTGTGTCCATAGTCCCTAAAACCTCTAACCAGAGCCATCAGGCAAGACAAAGAAATTAAAGTATTACTGAGGAAAGAAAGAAGTCTCAATATGCTGCTTGGTGGTGATGGGATCCAATATCTAGGAGAACCAAAATCTCCACCAGAAGGCTTCTAGATCTGATAAGCAACTGTAGCAGTAGAGCAAAATACATCATGCACAGATAAATAACCCACTTTCCTATGCCAAGGTCTCGGCTTGGCACCAGAATCACGAGCCACCACACACCTTTGTAGGTTCAAACAGCAATTCTTTATTCCCGCTCTCACACCGCCTCCACACAGGTCCAGGGGCAATCACGTTCTGCCGTCTCCCGCACAATTCACCTACTCTACGAGGCTATCTCCAAATCCCATTTTAATCTCACAAGAACTCAACGGAAACAAGCAGCAGGAACACCCTAATCCCAGCAATAATCTTCAACCGCCAACTTCCCTAAAACCCATTATCTTAAACTGGCAACGCCTTAAACTCAAAGAACCGGTTACTTCCTCAAATCTGATCATCTCTAAACCCGGATCCGCCTTGGTCCTTGAGCAAGCTCACCTTATTAAAGCATGCAAGCAATGTTCCATCAAATGTCCTCTAAGCAGCATGGGGTACGCTTGGCAAGGAAATTTCGATGTGTCATTCCTACTTGGTAATGGCCCTCAGCATTCCTATACTTCCAAAATGAGTCATCTGAAAAAATAAATCAAGGAAATGTTCTCATTCTAATGACCTTTAAAAAAACTTGGGGAAAAATTCACCTGGGGAGGTGAAAGATCTCTACAATGGAAATAGTGAATAACTCAGGGAGACTTTGAAGAACTTAGAGATGGAAAGGCCCCCCATGTTCTGCTATCATCAGAATCAATAATATCAAGAAAGTATTTGCACACCCTTGATTACCTCAAATGTCACACAGATTCAGTGAAATCTCCAACAAATACCAACAACCTTCTTAAAAGAAGCAGAAGAGTGTTCTAGTATTTGTGTGGAGAAGTCACAACACACAGTAGGCAAAGTGATTAGGCAGGAAGAGTGAACCTTGAGACATGACAACATGTGACCTCAAATTACTTGACAGAGCTGCAGTAACTAAACCATCATGGCACTGTCACCAAAGCAGACCTGGAGACCAAGGGGACAGAGTAGGAGGTACAGAGACAGACCAACCTAAGTGCACTGATCTGGCACTTGACAGAGTTTCCAAAATCATGTTGGAGATATTACAGGCTTTTCAAGAGAGAGTGCTTGGAAAGCTGAATATCAACATGTAAAAGAATATACTAGGCCACTATCCCTCACCCTGTAAAATGTCACCTCAATGTTGATCAGAAATTGATGAATTAGACTGGACACTCTGCAATGGCTAGAATCAAATATTGCACCAAACTCGTCTGTACTGACACAGACACCGACTTCCTCAACCAGGTCACTAAAGTGCAAGGGTCAAAACCAGAAATCAGTAAGTGGGACAGAACACATACCACAGGTGACAGCAGCCCAGACAGCTGGCCCTGCACAGAACCCACACACAGACCAGAGGGGGACTAGAGGTCAGGGTTGGCCCACACATGCAGTCCACTGGGTGTTGACCAAAACCCCACAAGCACTTATTGGAAGAAGGTGAACTCTTTACTGAACTGATCTGGGAAAACTGGACGACCACAGGCAGGAGGAGGAACTGGACCCTGACTCTCACCAGTGCAGACCTCAGCTCCAAATCAGTGATGGCTCACAGACAGCCCCTGAGATGAGAGAGCCCTGGAAGGAGACCTGGGAGACGCTGCATGGAGCTCATACAGGGGAGACTGTGGGTCAGAACCTGAAATCAAAGGCCATAGAGTCAAAGTGGACACTGGGATTCACCAAGGAGCAGGGTTCCCCACAGCAAAGGAAGCTACCAAGGAGGAGAACAGCCACACAGTAGCAGAAAAGGCATCTGGAAGCCTGCTCCCCCAACAAGTATTAGTTATGCTGATTAAGTGGGAAAAGCCAGCAGCTCAGCAGCCAGAGATGACCCAGAGCAAGTACCCGACAGTTGGCTGCTCTTGTACAAGTGACCTGCATATGCATTTCTCAATGAGCACACAGACATGAACAGAAAGAATTCATTAAACTGCTTGAGGGCTGGGGAGATAGCTCAGTTGGAAGAGTGTGTGCCTTGTGCACAAAGGGCCCTGGGTTCAATCCCCAGCATCAAATAAAATACTTGATACCACGAATCCATAAAAATCCAACAAACCCACAGTAAGGTTACAACCTTCCCTGGTGGAAAGGCTCCCTGTACAGGGCAGCAGATGGCAGATGCTCACAGGGGAGGGCAGGGAGCTCTGGTTGACTGCTGGGAACACACATTCCACAGCTGCATGGAGAACACTGTGCAGCTTCCTCAAAAATGAAATCAGGACTTCCCATGATGTAGCCAACCAGGGACTGAATAATTATCCATAGGAGATAGGATCTGTATGTCAAGAAAGTATTTCCACACCCTTGATTATTGAATAACCTTTCACAATCAACCAATGAGTCCATCAGGGATAGCTAGATGAAGAACATGTATTGTTCATAGACTAGGAAATATTATATAGCCCCAAACAGTGGCAAGCTCTCCTTCCTGGCACTGAGAATGGCCCTGGAGCACATGGACTTTGCTGAAATGGGTCAGGCAGAGGGAGACCATCACCACACCATCCCTCATGTGGGGAAGCTACTGCATCAGGTCCTGGAAAGAGAGAGGACAGTGGCCCCTGGAGATGGGAAGGTGCAGGGAGGGTGGGGGTGAGGGTGGGTGGTAAGGGCCACGTGCAGAGAGGGCCTTGTCCTGGGGCTCTGCAGCTCACAGGGCACTTGTGGCCCACAGCCAGGCTGTGCTTCACAGTGACTGGGGCAGAGCAGCTGGTGGACTCCCCACACTCAGGAGGGACAGGTGATGGACAGCTGGGTGTGCACAGCCTGGGACCCATCATGGCGCCTGGCACCCCTGTGTCAGGGTGCTGTCCTCTGCCTCACTAGAGCTAGGTTTCAGTGTAAGTGTGAAAATACAGCTGCAATGGTCAGCTGTTGTCTGCTGGAGAGAGATGCTGACATTCTTAGTGATGTTCATGATCAAACACCCTCACATGAGAAATCAACAGCATAGAACGCCTCATTGCTTATTCATGAATTTAAAAATATATTCAAATGTCAAATCCATAAGTCTAGTTTATGTATCTAAGTGAATATATTATACTCATAAAAACAGGATTAAGCAATCAAATACAGAATCTTTGCTATTAAGGGGCATTTTGTATGTTAAAAGTGCTCCCAGCAACTACCAGGGCTCAGGGAGAAGCCTAGTGATACCCCTGGGCAAGTCCTGAGAGACAGAAACTACAACACTGTGGAAAGTCACTCTTAATTAAAATGCAATATTATTTTTGTTTGCTAAAAAACAAAAAAAGTGTAGAATTATGATTATAGTGAGTTAATTGTAAGGCTACAAGGGACTTAAAAACAAAGGCAAATCATTGCATTTGTATTTTGTGTAAAGAAAGGTAATAAATTGAAAGGAGTAAGTCACATACAGAGATGTCAGACACACAGAATACACAGAAGCATTTCCTCTTCACCATCTGTTTATCCTCTATCAACATGTGATAATGAAGCACCCATTTTTCTATGATTATGATGCTCAAATAAAATATTAAAAGTGATTGAAACTTGGATTTATTATTAATAAAAACATAAGAGGCTTATGGTGATACAGAACATAAATTTTAACTTAGGAAATTATAGATGTTTTACATAAAATCAGTGCTGTAGCTCTCAAAACATAATTTGAAAATACATAAAGTGATTCTGTTTCATGGCATGTTCCAGGACAGGCTTAGGACAATCTGGGATGTTAACATTGCCCATGGTCATCCTCACCCAGACTGGAGCTGGGCTCCAGGACAGGGTGGGCACTGACGTGAGCAGGAACGGGGTCCAGGGTGTCCCTGTCTGTGACCCTGCAGTCCAGCCACAGTGGCTGGAAACCACTTCCCTGGGGGCTGACGGATCCAGCTCCAGCAGTAACCACGCTCCAGGTTGCCTCCCCCCAGCAGCCAGGTGTCCTGGGGATTCTCAGGCTCAGGGTCAGCTCCCAACCAAGTTGGGGTCAGAGTGGTCCTGGGCACAGCATGTCTCAGGGTCCTGAGGCCAGTGGCAGAGCCAACCTGCAGCTGCCACAGTCCATGCAGAGCTGACCACCCTCCCTCCTGGGTCTGTGCCAAGGGATCCCCTTTCCCTCCAAGACCTTCCTCAGGTCACCCCTGTCCACAGGCCACACAGCTGCATAAGGAGTGGGCACCTCTCCCTTTGGGGCCATGGGTTGGGTTTTGGTGTCACAGAGTCTCATCATGAGGTTAGAGCTCACATACACCAAAGCTCACTCTGAATACACACGTTCTGTGCATTTAGACCAGGGTTAGGGCTTCCTGTCGGCATCCCTCAGCTCAGTCCTGCTTATGTTTGGGGACAGAGGACACCTTGTTGTGCCTGCTGATGGTGGCTTTAGACTATCAGCTGCATCCATGGTCTCTATCACCTACATGGTGACTCGACCGTCTGTTCTTTAACCTGTGACAAGACAGACTGTGCCTTGTCATGGTCAAAGGTCCCCTGTGCCGGATGGCTCAGGAACAATGTGGGCTATGACCTCTACATGTGCCAAGTGCACAGAGCAGTCACAGGAAGGTCACAGAGAACACTGGATTGGGAGGGACACTGGGCAGGAGAACATCCAGACCCTTCTGAGAGTGGAGGGAGTTCCCCAAGCCATGAAGTGACCACACAGCTCACGTGATGGCCCTGAGCAGTGCCTGTCATTGCACAGAAAGCCTCAGCTAGAGAGGAGACTGTGCAGCCGCTGCTGAAGAGGAGCACTCCTGACACACCTCACCTGGAGGGAAATGAGGGTGTCCAAGGGGAGGAGGCTTCTCTAGGACCCCCATAGCTGGTGCTCTCAGGAGGAGCTGCTTGGTGAGGAGGCTCAGGACTGGAGTCAAGTTCTCTCCTCCCTCTGCACCTGCTCCTGGGCTGACCTGAGCTCCTGTGTGCAGAGCGCCCCCTGCTGTCCCTGGGCACCCTGCAGGAGGTTTGTGTCTGGGCTCACACTGAGATCCCCTCACTGTGTCTCTGGCACAGAAATAGGTGGCCGTGTGCTCAGAGGTCAGGGAGCTCAGCTGCAGGGAGAACTGGTTCTTGGACGTGTCTCTGGAGATGGACACTCGGCTCTTGAGGGTAGAGCTGTAGTAAGTGTTACCATCATAACCTATGCACCCTATCCATTCCAGCCCCTGTCCTGGGGGCTGACGGATCCAGCTCCAGCAGTAACCACTGGTGATGGAGTAACCAGAGACAGCACAGGTGAGGGACAGGGTCTGCGAGGGCTTCACCAGGCCAGGTCCTGACTCCTGCAGCTGCACCTGGCACAGGACACCTAGGAACAAGGACAGTCACACCCTGTCAGTCACCTGCAATCACAACCTCCCCTGGACACAGGTCTGACACTGGGGACACTCACCTTGGGGAGCTGTGACCAGGCACAGGACAAGACCCAGCAGCCTCATCTTCTAGACCACACCTGCCTTCCCAGAGACCTCAGCCCTGTGTGAGCAGAGAGCTGGGAGCTCCCACAGCCCAGAGGGCCTTTGAACCCAGAGCAGGAGGAGGGATTTGCATGTGGGTGAGGCTCTTCTGATATCTGGAGAGGCTGGGGTGAGGCTGCCCAGGTCCTCTGTGCTCCTGAGATGTGTCCCTGTCTTGAACCCAGGTGGAGCTTTACCTGTGAGAGGAGAGCAGGTGGTTTCAGGGGGCTGGAAGGCTGTCAGAGGGGGAGCCCACCCTCCTGAGCCCAGCACCTTCCTCAGGACCCTGATCCCTTCCTAGTGCCCAGTATCACTCACCACACCCTCTCAGGCTCTGGGTGCTGAGTGCTCAGTTCTGAGTTCAGCACACTGCTTTATCTCCCACTGTCTGCTACTGTGACATGGTCCTTCTGTTCCTGGAGAACTTGTGACACTGTCATGTTGGTTGTGTGACACTGTCATGTTGGTTGTGTTTCATGTTGGTTATGTGACATAGGACACATCAGCACCAGCAGGGAGACTGGAAGCAACATGTGATGGAGACCATTTGGGAAGAGGAGGAGACAGTCTAAGTGCTTGTCCCCAGAGGAGCTGTGCACTGACATGTGACTACCTCTCTATGTCCAGATCCCTCTTCATCTGCAGAGGTTTCCCTGGATTCCAAGGGATCAGCTCAGTGTAGGTCCCAGGTGAGGAGAGCCATTAGTGAGGGAAGCCGCCCTCAGTGAACCTCCTTAAGTCCTGATGCTCCAGGGTCTGAACAGTTACTGCATTCAGTTGGGCAGGGTAGTGCCAGGTCCAGTAACTTGGGTGCCCCCCCAGCTGGGACACCAGGGTGTGGCTCCAGGAGTAGGTGTCACCTGCTGGGGTTGAGTCACACTCACTTGCTCCTTTGTAATCCTACCCTTCTGCCTTTTTCAGATAGAAAATTCTAAGAAACAGCATCACCCCAAATAAAAGCCCACTTCTGAACGTGCCCCCTCTCTCCTGTCAGCCTCTCTGACCTTCTCTTGTCCCCCTTTTGGGGAGCCTGAGGCTGGGAGATGGAGAAAGCCATCATGAAGCTTATAAAAGGTATTCTGTGTCTGTGTGGTACTTTGTGTCACCCCAAATTCATACAGTGACTTCAGTTCAGCGTCCTGTGCTGGACGGTGGTGGCAGTGTAGAGCAGCCCAGGTCCAGGATGCTGCGGTCTGAACCCTCAGCAGTGACACCACCTGCCTGTCAGGTTCCAGCCCCATCCTCCCCACACGTCTCACTGGGAAATGTGTCTGCAGACCCAGGGGCCAGCCCTGCTCTGGTCCCAGGAGCAGTGCCCACTCTCCATCATCCTCAGGAGGGAGGGTGGAGGGAATGTTGGGGACACTCCTGCCCCAGGGAAGATGGGGTGCACAGCTGAGCAGTCAAAATGCTGCCAACAAAACCAAGGGTCCCTCTCAGCAGTGGGCTTAGGAGAAGACCCTGCTCTTTGGAGTAAGGGAACGTCTGACCTGCCACAGTGCCCAGTCCTTGCCTTACCTCTGCACATCTCCATGGTACCTGTGGGGTCCTTTCCTGAGCAGCATGAGCCATGCTCCTGGTGCCCAGCCCATTCCTGGGCAGAGCTCAGTGTGCTGCCTGAGGAGGGTCCTCCTGCAGGTGGGCACCCTCCTGGGGCCTGTCCTCTCCTGAGCCCCAGGTGCTGTCCTCTGTGGGCTCCCTGTGAGGTCAGGGGCCATCAAGGGAAACCAGACCTCATGTGCTCAGGGCAGAGACTGAGCCAGGGCCCCAAGGGGCTGTGTCTGTTCCCTCATCAGTTCCCGCAGCGCCCCACAACCCAGGCCCCACCTCAGTGCTTCCTGGTTGTATTACTAGGACACTGTGAGTCATGACCTTGAGGGGCATGTAAGAGCTCTGTGGAGGGGTGGGCTGGACAGCTCCTTAGCCCAGGCCCTCTGTGCCCACACTGTCTGCACAGCAGCAGGGACACTTCAGTGCTCCACTTGACAGGTGGGAGAAGCCCATCATGCTAATGGACCTCATGTGCCTCCTTCTGTCAGCTACTAACTCCACAGTCTTATGAAGCTCAGTCTTCTGACCTGAGGTCCTGGCCGTGTTATCTGAGTTAACGCATTCACCATGCTCCCAAGAGAACAGTGCAAACAAGGAGGGCACTGAACCTCTGGGTCTCAGCATCCGCTGCCATCACTATTTAAATGTGATTCTAATAAGGCCCACAGAGGGCAGGGCAGGGCCCCTGAAGACTCTTTACCTAGGATGGAGGTTCCCGATGGGCACCCGTGGTGGGAAAGCTGATCCAGGTATTAGCAGGTGCTGCAGCTCTGACTTCCACCATTCCATGGTGAGAAATCAAAGCCTGCTCTCTCAGCACTGCTGCAGGTGCACAGTAGGTGGTGACTCACCAGAGCCTCCTGCTGAGCAGCTGTCTTGGAGGTTCTCCTCCTGCTTATCAGAAGTGACCCCACTCTGACCAGCCTCTCCCAGGTCTACTGCCCCAGGCCCTGCTAGCCTCCTTGTCCTCTGTGCACCTCTGGGAAACTTTAGATCAGAGCTGTAAGTGAGGCAGTGGTTCCTGTCTTTCTGTGCCTGGCTTATATCAATGAGTGCAGTGTCCTCAGGGTCGCCTGTGTTGTCCCAAATGACAGCCCTCCATTGTTCCTGTCTGAGTACTATTCCATGATTACTCAGGCTCCCCTGCTTCTGCTGAGGACACAGGTGGGTGCTGTATCCTGCTGTGGTGAAGAGTGGTGCCCTCAGCATGGGGTGGAGGTCGAGATTGCTCCTCCCAATGATGGAACCAGGTGGCAGAGCTGAGGCCCTTGTCCATCACATCCTGGACCAGTGAGTACTGGTGGTTTCTCAATCACAGCTCAGGTGCCTCACCTTGCTGAGAGTAGGGGTCAGAACAAGCCCTGGGATGACACAGCAGAGAGGAGAGTCAGGGACCTCAGGAGGACAGAGCTGCCTCCTCTGTGCACACTCCCCTCCCTCCACTCTCTGATGTGGCCTGTCCACCTGACTAGTGCATCCACAGATGTGTCCAGGAGAGGATGCGCCCTGAGCTGTCCACCCAGGCACCAGGAAAGTGTCCTTCAGAGAAAACCACTGAGCTGTCCATCAGCAGGATGGGGACACATGAGTTCTGAGAGAGATCCATAAACTTCTGTGTGTATTTCATAGTAAAATGAAGGGAAGAAAGAGATGGTTTCTGCCTCTTGTGTGAATGTAACACCCACAACACTGTGAAGTCCAACCCCTAATGTGGGGACTTCCAATCCTCAAGGCCACTGCAGACATTCAGTTACTGGGTGCCAACGTGCTGCTCCCAGGGACACACAGGAATGGTTCCTGCTGGCCTATGGTCACACATTCATCCCCTGAAATGACACCTTGGTCACAGGGGTCTTGTCAACTAGTCACTTCCATGTAAACTCACAACCTGCTCCGTCACCTACCACGTCCTATGCAGCACTTGCAAGAAATTAGAGAAAATCCTGGCACATTCCTCCTGTCCACAGAAGGTGCTCCACCCCAGGCTCAGCCTTCACACCTGCCTCACCTCCTGTCATGTGTGAGACCAGCAGCTCCATCCAGGGAAGGTTTCTCATCTCCTCACCCTGAGCCGCCTGGCCTTGCACACTTCAGCCTCAACTCTAAGAGACACCGTTGTTGGCACTTCTGTATTTTCTTTTTTTTTCTTTTTTTCTGTTATTTTTTTATTGATTGATCACAACATTACAAAGCTCTTGACATATCATATTTCATACATTAGATTGAAGTGGGTTATGAACTCCCAATTTTTACCCCAAAATGCAGATTGCAGAATCACGTTGGTTACACATCCACAATTTTACATAATGCCCTATTGCTAATTGTTGTATTCTGCTACCTTTCCCATCCCCTACTATCCCCCCTCCCCTCCCCTCCCATCTTCTCTCTCTACCCCATCTACTTTAATTCATTACTCTCCTTGTTTATTTTCCCATTCCCCTCACAACCTCTTATATGTAATTTTGTATAGCAATGAGGGTCTCCCTTCATTTCCATGCAATTTCCCTTTTCTCTCCCTTTCCCTCCCATCTCATGTCTCTGTTTAATGTTAATCTTTTCTTCCTGCTCTTCCTCCCTGCTCTGTTCATAGTTGCTCTCATTATATCAATGAAGACATTTGGTGTTTGTTTTTTAGGGATTGACTAGCTTCACTAAGCATAATCTGCTCTAGTGCCATCCATTTCCCTGCAAATTCCATTATTTTGTCATTTTTAAGTGCTGCATAATATTCCATGGTGTATAAATGCCACATTTTTTTTATCTATTCATCTATTGAAGGGCATCTCGGTTGGTTCCACAGTCTAGCTATTGTGAATTGTGCTGCTATGAACATCGATGTGGCAGTATCCCTGTAGCATGCTCTTTTAAGGTCTTCAGGGAATAGTCCTAGAAGGGCAATAGCAGGGTCAAATGGTGGTTCCATTCCCAGCTTTCCCAGGAATCTCCATACTGCTTTCCAAATTGTCCGCACCAATTTGCAGTCCCACCAGCAATGTACAAGTGTACCCTTTTCTCCACATCCTCGCCAACACTTGATGTTGTTTGACTTCATAGTGGCTGCCAATCTTACTGGGGTGAGATGATATCTTAGGGTGGTTTTGATTTGCATTTCTCTGACTGCTAGAGATGGTGAGCATTTTTTCATGTATTTGTTGATTGATTGTATATCCTCCTCTGAGAAGTGTCTGTTCAGGTCTTTGGCCCATTTGTTGATTGGGTTATTTGTTATCTTATTGTCTAATTTTTTGAGTTCCTTGTATACTCTGGATATTAGGGCTCTATCTGAAGTGTGAGGGGTAAAAATTTGTTCCCAGGATGTAGGCTCCCTATTTACCTCTCTTATTGTTTCTCTTGCTGAGAAAAACACTTTTTAGTTTAAGTAAGTCCCATTTGTTGATTCTTGTTATTAACTCTTGTGCTATGGGTGTCCTATTAAGGAATTTGGAGCCCAACCCAACAATATGTAGATTGGAGCTAACTTTTTCTTCTAGCAGACGCAGAGTCTCTGATTTGATATCAAGCTCCTTGATCCATTTTGAGTTAACTTTTGTGCATGGCGAGAGAAAGGGATTCAGTTTCATTTTGCTGCATATGGATTTCCAGTTTTCCCAACACCATTTGTTGAAGATGCTATCCTTCCTCCATTGCATGCTTTTAGCCCCTTTATCAAATATAAGATAGTTGTAATCCATGAACAGGGTATATTTTTCCATCTTCTAAGATCTTCTTCTACTTCTCTCTTTAAGGTTCTGTAGTTTTCATTGTATAAATCTTTCACCTCTTTTATTAGGTTGATTCCCAAGAATTTTATTTTTTTTGAGGATATTGTGAATGGAGTGTTTTTCCTCATTTCCATTTCAGAAGTTTTGTCACTGATATACAGAAATGCCTTTGATTTGTGCGTGTTGATTTTATATCCTGCCACTTTGCTGAATTCATTTATTAGTTCTAGTAGTTTCTTTGTAGACCCTTTTGGGTCTTCTAGGTATAGAATCATGTCTTCCGCAAATAGTGATAATTTAAGTTCTTCTTTTCCTATTTTTATGCCTTTAATTTCTTTCGTCTGTCTAATTGCTCTGGCCAGTCTTTCGAGAACTATGTTGAACAGAAGTGGTGAGAGAGGGCATCCCTGTCTTGTTCCAGATTTTAGAGGGAATGCCTTCAATTTTTCTCCATTCAGAATGATGCTAGCCTGAGGCTTAGCATAGATTGCTTTTACAATGTTGAGGTATGTTCCTGTTATCCCTAGTTTTTCTAGAGTTTTGAAAATAAAGGGATGCTGTACTTTGTCGAATGCTTTCTCCGCATCTATCGAGATGATCATATGGTTCTTATTTTTAAGTCTATTGATGTGGTGAATAACATTTATTGATTTCCGTATATTGAACCAGCCTTGCATCCCAGGGATGAATCCTACTTGATCATGGTGCACAATTTTTTTGATGTTTTTGAATCTGATTCGCCAGAAATGTACTGAGGATTTTTGCATCTAGGTTCATTAGAGATATTGGTCTGACATCCCACTCCCAGGACAGGTGATTCCCTATGACACCAAAGTCCTCCTAGAATCTAAAAGCTGGTGCTGGCATTTTCTTTGTATTTTTAAAATCATAACATTGATCCATTGGGAGCAGAGGGCCACCTCTCACACCACAATCTCCAGGTCTGTGACTGAGCATCAGCTGGTGGTTCTGTGAGCGCATGGCATCCCATGACCACGGATGCCTTCCATGTAGGAGTCTCACCCTACAGGGCCTGGCTGGGCAGCTGCAGTCAGAGGAGAACTGCAGAGGACACAGTCCTGAGGCCCAGCCCCCACTCTTGCCTGAGTGTGTCAGGGTGGCCATGCAGACAGCCTGCCCAGCACCACTCAGGTCCAGTCCACATCCTCACCTGCCTTTTTCCAGAGAGCTCACCCTGCCCACAGCTTCCCTTCTGCCCCTCTGCCCACAGCCATGATGTCACAGCCAACTACAGGACAGGGGGATGGCCAGGTCCCACCAGGTCTGCCAGGACTGCACCTGGGAGAAGTAAACAGCAGGCACAGAGACATGGCAGGAGGGACTGATGGTGACTAACAATGAATGAAGGAGCAGAGCCAGGGCAGGGGACCTCGGGATGGTCCTGCAGCACATGAGAAGAGAACTGATGGGAAACCACCTTAGGAGGCCAGACACATGCTGGTCCAAACCCAGATGACCACAGTGAGGCCAACTGCAGTCCAACAGCCATGATGAACTAGGGGCTGGAACTCTGCAGAGAAGTCCTGGCAGGCTGGAGCTGAAGGGCAGGGCACATTGAGAGAGCCACACCTTGACAGGGGCCACCTGCCTGGGTGCAGGGACAGCTAAAGGAGCAGCCCACTGTGGTTCCCTCCTCAGCACAGCAGAGGCCAATGTCCCAAGAGCATCTCAACTAACCTAGAGTATACCACTGGGTGAAATCCAGCACTTTCCATGATGAAAGCCACCAGCAAGTTACTCAGAGGAAGAACAGCACAGTGAAGGTCAATTGTGAAAATCACACAGCAAATCCACTTCAGTGGGAGACCCTGAGTGCTCTTCCCTGAGACCTGCACCTGGGAATGGAAGGACCCTCAGCCTTTCTCTTCCACAAAGGGCTGGAACCTAGCCAGGGGCTTAGCCAGTAAGAATGTTGGAGAATGTCATCCAAGTCAGGAAGGATGAAATCACCCTTGGCTGTTGGTGAATGATGTGAACATGCAGAGTCAGAACATGAGAGAATAAACCATCAAGATAAAGATCAAGGATGTCAGTGGGAAGGCAGGGCCTGCAGAAGGTTCTGCACAGCACAGGAGACAAGTAAGTGCAGGGACAGAGCCTAGAGATTGGGTGAACCCTCTGCCCACTTCTCAGACAGGGAGTAGTACCCAGAACATATAAAGAGCTCCAAAACCTTCACCTCCCCAAACAAATGATCCACTTATTAGATGACAAAGAACTAACCAGACACTTCTCAATAGAAGAAAAACAAACGAACAACCAATATGTGAATAAAAGCTCATATCTCTAACAATTAGGGAAATTCCAATGACAGTGACAATGAGGTTCCTTCTCACTTCACCAGAATGGCAGTTATCAACAATACAAGTAATAACAGGTGCTGGAGGAAACCTGGGGAGAGGACCCTCACACCTTGTTGGTGGGACAGCAGATGAGAACCACCCTGAGGAGATCAGGGGGAGACCCCTCAGGACAACAGGGAGGAAGCCACCGTGGGACCCAGCTCTCCTGCTGCTTGGTATTTACCCCAAAGACCCAAGTCAGCACAGTGCAGGGACACGGCCACTGCAGGGTTTATACAGTGCAATTCCCAAGACCAGGTTATGAAACCTGCCCAGGTGCCCTTCACTAGTGGATGGATAAAGGAAATGTGGGTCATGCACCAACACTGCAGCTCTGCTCAGCTAATAGGAGGAGTGACATGATGATGAGTGGACGGAGCTGGAGGACATTAGGGAAGGGGAATGAGAGAGGCTCAGGGAGTCAGGTGAGTGTTGGCTGTCCTCTGTGGGAGCTGCCACAAATAAGGAAGGTAAAGGAAGGGGAACCCCATGGCACAGAAGAGGTCAGTGCGGATCAGGAGGTGACTAAGGGAGAGGGAGGATGGACAGGAGATGGGAGGGTCCAGGAGTGAGTGGACCAGATATTATTGGTCAATCTGCCCACGTGGGAGTCCTGCACCTGTGGGAGTGAACCACTGTGAGTTTCACACACACACACAGACACACATACACACACACACACAAACACACACACACACACACATAGTGTAAATTTAATGAAAATTAGAAACTCGTGGAAGAAAGATCAGTTAAAAACTGGGGAGAAGGAGGAAAATTTAAAAGAAGGTGCTATGAGAGCAACAGAGGTTTTATAGACAATGAATATATGTAACTATGTCAAAGTGAAAACCTATAATAAATATATGTAAGATGCACTATTTCAGAAGAAAAAGAAAAACATGAGAAAAAGAGAATGATTATCTTCAGACAAATCAGAGATATGTAGAGACTACAAGGCCACAGAGGTCCCCTGGGAAGCTGGTACATGGACAGGCCTCCAGATGGCTGAAACCTGCCCCAATTCACAACTGCAGCTGCTTCTGGGCTGACCTGACTCCTGTGTGCTGCGTGCCCCCTGCTGGCCCTGGGTGAGTAGCAGAGAGGTTTGTGTCTGGGCTCACACTGAGGTCTTCTCACTGTGTCTCTGGCACAGTAATAGGTGGCTGTGTCCTCAGTGGTCAGGGAGCTCAGCTGCAGGGAGAACTGGTTCTTGGACGTGTCTCTGGAGATGGACACTCGACTCTTGAGGGATGGGCTATAGTAAGTGCCACCACCACTATTTATGTACCCTATGTACTCCAGCCCCTTCCCTGGGGGCTGACGGATCCAGTGCCAGTAGTAACCACTGGTGATGGAATAACCAGAGACAGCACAGGTGAGGGACAGGGTCTGTGAGGGCTTCACCAGGCCAGGTCCTGACTCCTGCAGCTGCACCTGGCACAGGACACCTGGGGACAAGGACAGTCACACCTTGTCAGTCACCTGCAGCCATAACCTCCCCATGGACCAGGTCTAACACTGGGGACACTTACCTTGGGGAGTTGTGACCAGGCACAGGACAAGACCCAGCAGCCTCATCTTCTAGACCACACCTGCCTTCCCAGAGACCTAAGCCCTGTGTGAGCAGAGAGCTGGGAGCTCCCACAGCCCAGAGGGCCTTTGAACCCAGAGCAGGAGGAGGGATTTGCATATGGGTGAGGCTCTTCTGATATCTGGAGAGGCTGGGGTCAGGCTGCCCAGGTCCTCTGTGCTCCTGAGATGTGTCCCTGTCTTGAACCCAGGTGGAGCTTTACCTGTGAGAGGAGAGCAGGTGGTTTCAGGGGGCTGGAAGGCTGTCAGAGGGGGAGCCCACCTTCCTGAGCCCAGCCCTGCCTCCTCCAAGACCTTCCTCCCTGCACCTGGGAGGGTCTCAGAGTGCCAGAAACATGCCCAGCATGCAAGAGGCCCAGGTTCACCTCCCAGCCCTGAAAGAGAAGCCCTCAGTGATGACTGAACAGAGGCCAGGGCTGAGGATGGGGTTCCTGCTTGTCCTTCTGACTGTCCAGCCAATGCCTGTGGACAGCAGTGGGTGGGAATCTGCCCTGATTTCTTCCCCTCACCTGTCCTGCCCTCTGGTCTCCACCAGGAGAGGACAGGATGGAGGTGCTGGGCCAGGTGAGAGTCCTGGGAGCAGAGGGAGCTCTCAGCTGCAGCCTGAGGCTGAGAGCCCCTGAGTCCCCCAGAGCAACAGAGCCAGGCTGACAGCAGACAGGACGGCATGCAGGGCAGGCTGGGTGAGAGGGGAGGCCCAGTCCCCTTCTCTGTGCATCATCAGTGCAGTGAGACCTGCCTTGCCCACAGCCCAGCATTTGGAGAGATCAGTGGACACTGTCTTTAGTGAGGTGGGGTCACTGAGAGGGCAGGTGTAGTTGCTGACCTCCTGATGAGGTTCAGGAATTGACCTCCTGCCTAACTGAGTGAGCACAGCACACTAATAAGACATGTGGGCTCCTCTCCTTGTTCCCTGTGGTGTTGACCATGAACTCCCTGCAAACACTGAGCCTGCAGCAGCAGCTCCTGATCCTGGGGTGGCTCAGGTAAGACTTCCTGTCTCCATGTTTTCACCATCTGCAAATCCATGTGTGACATTAGGTGAAGTTTCAAAATTCTGGTAAATCATTTAATTTAGAAAGCTCTTTTTCCAGGTAGACCAAAGGAGAAATATTTTCAGATGATCCCACAGCCTGACCTGGGGATCCCTGAGCCAAATGATATTTATCCCCACCTCACCTGTGCCAGGTTTGAGGTCTTCAACACCTCACCTGTGCCAGGGCTTCAGTTTTATTTCACCATTCAGCAAAATGTTTTGGTGAAAGTTAGAAAAAGTTATTGGATGTATGTTTTGGCCATAAGTAAACCTAAAAGTATATCAATATTTGGCAGTGTTTTGGCACCTGACCAAAATTCTGAGAACACAGAGAAGGACAAGCTTCCTTTGGGTCATGACTTAATAGGTTGGAGTGCATGGTGGCAAGTGCTTAGCTCTGGCCGGGGAGGGAGAACACCATGGCAGAAGGGCATGCAGGAGGAAAGCTGCTCAGGTCATGGCCACCAGGAAGCAGGCGAGCTTCACAGAGTGTCCCCCAAACGCACACCCCAGTGATCCAAGTATTCCAGCCACCCCCACCTGCCTACAGTTGCTGCAAGTCAGTGATTGTCTGGAGTCAGGGTTCTGTTTGTGTGTTTCCACAGGGAGAACAGCAGCCAATTTGGATTCCAGAGACACTAACTAAAGCAATTTCTACGGACCAAAAAGAAGATAATTTGATTCAAATCCAAAACAGCTGATATCCAGAGCTCCAGCTTGGCTATTCTTACATCTGCGACAGTGATTAACCAGGGTGATTTTTTCAATATCTATTTTATTATTGCATTTTTCCCACATCATAAACTTCTGTTTTATTTTTTGAGCTCATACAAACCTAGGTTAATGTTTTTCTGAGCAGTTTTATTTTTTGACTTTGGAGTTTTTAAACATTGCATTGGAGATTTCACCTAGGTGTAGCTACAAGGCCTTTACTTACTATTGTCTTATGTGTTGTATGTTATGTGTGCACACTTCTTTTTTGTGTTGTATGTCTGTATGTGTGTATGTCCATATTTCTTATATGAGGAGCGCTCATGAAAAAATGCATCCAATTTTTTTTTTATTCACGTGATTTAAATGGTTTAATTTATATTAGGTAAACAGCTGTTAAGTATTGTTTTTAAATGTGGTTAACAGATCTGTTTGTTTACTAATTTAAATTAGGTAAACAACTGTTAAGGATTGTTTTTAAAGGAGGTTAACAGATCTGTTTGTTTACATTCACCTTTCCTTCTCATTTTATTTAATAATTCTGTTCAGGATAATGTCTCTTTAGCATCATTGCCAGAATTCCCATCTCCATCCCAGTGCCAGTGAAGACTAAGATAAAACCAAACTACAGCTTCTATGATAGCTATCACAGTAAACTGTATAAACTGATGCATCAATGAATATAACTCAACAACTAATGCTCAATCAAGGACTCGATTTACTTTGGGAGGAAATGGACATATTGATAGACTCTTCCACTTTGAACTGCCTGCAGAACTTGCCTGGACTATATATCAGTTGTATGCATTGTGAACTACCGTCTGGTGCAGGGAATTGAGTAGTGCTGGCATCTTTGCTGATGGTGTCACAAGTGATGCAATTTTTCCAAAGGAGCCATCAATTGGCTTGGTGTCATGGCATTTCTGTATCCTCCTCTCTTCTACTAGTGATGGTCTAAAATTTGGGGGCCAACAGAGGTGAGGCAAAGAACCTCACCCCCCCACACCTGCACCAAGGCTAAATTTGGGGGCTAACAGAGGTGAGGCAAGAACCTCACCCCCCCACTGGTGCATAGGCCTATCCACAACCATGGCTAAATGCTGGACCAGTAGTCAGTGACGGGTTGATCTGGTTGCAGTGGATTCAACCTAAGACAGGAAACTGATGCCTAAAGGTCAGTTCTCCCATGACGGGTACCAACCATATGTTGAATTGGACAACCTACCAGGCACGGTCCTAAGCCACATTGCTTGTTGTTTAATTAATCAGAAGGGGGGAGATGCTGAGGGCCATTGCCAAGTAGGAATGATGCATCAAAATCCTTGCCAGCATACCCCATGTTAAATGGACTTGCCTTGGAAATTTGCTGTGACCTTGCATGTGTGTTTGAGAAAGGTGACCCTGCTCAATGACCAGGGTGGATCCAGGATTAGGGTGTATCCTGAAGGTTTGAGGAAGTATCCAGGTCTTTGGGTTCAGGGCGTTCCCGGTTTAAGACAATAGGAGTTTTAGGGAAGTTGGAGGTTGAAGATTATTGCTGCTGAGAGTAGGGCGTGCCTGCTGCCTGAGTTCCTGTTGAGTTCTCATGGAGAGAAAGTATTTAGGACGTGAATTGTGCTGGAGATTTTGGGATTGCCCCAGAACGTGTTCATAGAGGCCGGTGTGAGTTCGGGAATAAAGAATTGCTGTTTGAAGCTACAAGGTGTGTGGTGGCTCATGATCTTGTGCCAAGCCAAGACATTGGCATTGGCAAATTTCTTTTAAAAAAATAAAAATTATTTTAAAAATCAAAACAAAGAACCAAATAATAAAAATTGTGGGAAAGAGGTGTACAGATGTATTATTGCTGGGACTTCAAATTAGTGCTGCCATTCTAGAAAGCAGAATGGACATTTCAGGAAGACCAGGAATGGAGCCACCATGTGACCCAGCTACCACTCCTTGGTATGTACCCAAAAGACTCCAAATCAGCACAGCCCATCTATCTAGCCACATCAGTGTTTACACTAGTGGGCCTGAAAACAGCCATATTACATAACTTTCCCAGAAGTCCATCAACAGATAAGTGGATAAAGGGAAGGTGGCGTATACACAGAACAGTGTTTCACTCAGCCACAGGGAAGAGGGAAAATATGACATTTCCTGGTCAATGGATGGAACTGGAGAATATCAAGTTTCTTCAGCCAGAATCAGAGGGAGAAATTTCAAGGGTTTAATGTCAAATGCAAATTTCAGATCACAAAAGGGGAAAGTCCTGGGAGGAGTCCCCTGGAAACAGAAGAGGGAGCAGGAGGAGAGGAAGGGGATCAAGGGTAAGGTATGGGGACAGAAATGGGACAAGCAGTGAAATGACACTGGCGAAGCATTCCTGTGTCCTGTGTGAGGATTGCACAGTGCATGTCCCCTTTATGTGCTCTAAGAGGCACTAATGAAACCAAATTATAAAAAATATCTGTAGAGAAAAGAAAGGGAAAAAGGGTCAGGAGGGAGGTGTAGAGAGGAGGGAGGGAAAGGGAGATGGCAGGGGACAGAAGTGGAGAGATTGTATCCCATAATTGTGTATCTGTGTCCAATTGAAATGCAATATTATTTATAATTATGGTGCAACAATGAAAAAAGAAAGTGTAAATTAAAAACCCAAATTGTTCTCTTCAGAGACATAAGAAATTAGTAAGAAAAATATGTCTAGAGAGCTCTCCTAGAAAGCTGGATCATGGAGAAGAGAGGCCCCCAGATGGAGGAAATCTTCCCCCACCCCCTCTGCACCTGCTAATTCTGGGTGACCCTGAGCTCCTGTGTGCTGAGCGCCCCCTGCTGGCCCTAGGTGCCCTTCGGGGAGGTTTGTGTCTGGGCTTACATTGAGGTCCCCTCACTGTGTCTCTAGCACAGTAATAGGTGGCGGTGTCCTCGGTTCTCAGACTGCTCATTTGCAGGTACAGGGTGTTCTTGGCGTCCTCTCTGGAGATAGTGAATCGGTCTTTTACAGATGCAGCGTATGCTGTGCTGTAACTATTAGCTTTGTTTCTTATACGACCAACCCACTCCAGCCCCTGCCCTGGAGCCTGGTGGACCCATTCCATGTAGTAATCACTGAAGGTGAATCCAGAGGCTGCACAGGAGAGTCACAGGGAACCCCCAGGTTGCACCAGGCCTCCCCCAGACTCTGTACCAGATGCACCTCACACTGGACACCTGCAAACACAGAGGCAGCCTGGTCAGGACACTGTCACTCATCCACTCTTCCTCTCACTCCTGTCCACTCACACACTCAGGATCTCTGTTCTCCATCAATTACCTTTGAAAACAGCCACCAGGAAAACACTCTCCATGGTGAGCAGCTGTGTTCAGTCCTGATCCCTGAGTGGGCTGAGCTGGGAGTCCAGGGCTGGGCTCCTGTGCAGAGCTGCAGGGTAAGATGGGCTGGTTTTTATGAGCAGAGGGAGGCCCTATTTGCATGTCCTCCTGCTGTATGTCAGCTCTGGATGGAGGCCCAGTAGAGTAGCTCTGAGAGCAGATGGTAGTGTCATGGGCAGCATGGTGGGCAGAAGAGCGTTCAGGAGGGAAGAATTTCTTGTAATTTGATTTTAGAGTCCACTATCTTAGTTTATTTAATATAAACACATAATCATATGGTGGAGGTGGCTGTACTAACTCTCTGGTGCAGATGTAAAATTACACAGAAGCATGTGTCCTACAGCTCATGTGTGGCAAGAGTGACTTGTTACATGGTCTTTTGCTTTCACCCTGGACACGACTGCTGTCCTGACCCTCCTCCAGCTCCCAGGTGCACACACCAGTGAGGTCCTCAGAACCGTCCTGCATTGGAAATGTGCTGTGTGTCTTCTCCCCTCTGCTGCCACCTGCTCTCCAGAGAGGCGTCCAGCTGAGGGCCTCAGAGACTCCCTGCAGTGGGAAGGCTGTGCCTCCCTGTGAGGGCCTTCTTCAGCTCAGGAGCATCCAGTTGACCCAGAGCCCTCAGGTCCACATGCTGCTGCCATCTGTGGTGGGCACAGGTCCCTAGTGTGGGCAGAGAGAAATCCAGCCTCTGTCCTCACTTTCACTTGGAATGAGCTGAGTCCACAGTGTTTCCTGTGTATCCCCCTCTTTTGAGGGTACTTGGAGAAGGACCAGCCAGTGTCCCCATGGACTTTCTCTGTCTAATTTGTCTTCTGTGATCCAGACCTCCCATCCTCCTGCTGTGCCCAAAGACCCAGGGAAAGCAGGGACTCTCTGTGGATCAAGTGTCTTGGAATCCTCCTTGAGGCAGAGCCACATGACCTCAGCACTGCTGCCCTGTCACTCTTCACATGTCCACATGTCCACATGGTTGAGAATGTAGAGGACAACTGACACCCTGTTCCTGGCCACCTGGATTCCCCCAGGGCTGGTAGAGCCTTCCTGTCACCCTGAGCCCCAGTGAGACCCCAGCACCACTTAGGGGTCCAGCCCCGTCTGCCTCTCTTGGCCTCCAGCCTCCTGCCATGTGGTGCTGCAGCCTCAGGAGCCCTGGTCTGGAGCAGCACCTGGGTGTTTGCACCTGGTCTCCAGAACCTGCTGCAGCACAGCTCTCTCCTTATGAACCCTCAGCCTCAGGAGCTGCTCAGAGCAGCACAGACTGGACTCAGCCACACTGGTGCTGTGGTCTGAGGTGGTCATAGTGACCATCTAAAGGTGTGGACACAGCCCTGGGAACTGGGTAAAGGGTTGGTCTGTGACAACTCTGATCTGGGAGCTGGAATAGTCACCAAGGAGCCAACCTGGCAGCACCCAGGGTGCCATAGTGTGGAGGTGGTTAATCTCCACCTGCCTTCCAGGGGATGCCCTGGGTAGGCCTTAGCTCAGGCAGAGCTTTGTAGATGTGCCCCCTACAGTCCCCATATGCCATGCTAGTGGAGCCTGGGAGCATGACCTATAAGGCCCAGCAGTGGTGGTCTGCCAGCTGCAAGGCCAGTGTGGAGAGCAGCAGTCAGGGATCCCACCATGTGCAGTGTGGCCTAAGGTCAGCAGAGACATGGTATTGGACAGTCTGAGGCTTGGGACAGGACCTATGTTCAGTGTCCACATCAGATATGATGTGGAGCTCATGAGGCCCATTTTTAACTAAAGTTCCATGAGTGTTGAGGACCTTTTCATGACCACTACATTGTCCTTTAAAGGAGATGTGAAAAATGTGCTGTCCACAGGAGAAGAATAAATTTAGCCAACAAGAATGGAATCCTGTCCTTGCTGGCCCTGGGCATGGCCCTGGAGCACATGGACCTAGCTGAAGTGGGTCAGGCAGAGGGAGACCATCACCACACCATCCCTCATGTGGGGAAGCTACTGCATCAGGTCCTGGAAAGAGAGAGGACAGTGGCCCCTGGAGAAGGGAAGGTTCAGGGAGGGTGAGGGTGAGGGTGGGTGGTGAGGGCCACGTGCAGAGAGGGCCTTGTCCTGGGGCTCTGCAGCTCACAGGGCACCTGTGGCCCACAGCCAGGCTGTGCTTCACAGTGACTGGGGCAGAGCAGCTCATGGGCTCCCCACACCCAGGAGGGACAGGTGATGGACAGCTGGGTGTGCACAGCCTGGGACCCACCATGGCGCCTGGCACCCCTGTGTCAGGGTGCTGTCCTCTGCCTCACTAGAGCTGGGTTTCAGTGTAAGTATGAAATACAGCTGGAATGGCCAGCTGTTTTCTGATGGAGAGAGATGCTGACATTCTTAGTGATGTTGAGGATCCAACATCCTCACATGAGATAGTCTACAGCATAGAACACCTCTTTTCTCACTCACAACCTTCAAAATGTATTAAAATGCCAAGTCTCTAAATCTAGTTTATGAATCTAAGTCCTAATTTTATACTTATAAAACCAGGCATAAACCAGGTGCAGTGCTGCGTACCTGTACTCCCAGTGGCTCGGGAGGCTGAGGCAGAAGGATCACAATTAAAAGCCTGACTTGGCAACAGTGAGACACTAAAAACTCATTAAATCCCTATTTCTAAATAAAGTACAGAACAGTGGGTGATGTGGGCAAGACGCCCTGAATTCAATCCTTATTGCCCACTTTCCAAATCTAAGCAGATTTAATCAATCAAATACAGACTGTGTGCAATGTGGGGTGTCTTGTTTAGGGAAAGTGATTCCAGGATTCACCTGGGCCAGGAAGGAGCTGAATGAGGCCACCACAGCAAGTCCAGAGGATTCAGTGAGACACAGGAGACAGAAACTAATTCACTGGGAAAGTAAATAGTTGGAAAAATTTCGTAGAGATAAAGTTGGAGAAATTTCATAGAGAAAACACAGGCAGGAAGAAATGACTGTCCTAAAAAATTTGTGTAGGCATTTTGAATTTTGGATATGCCAATGTAAATCACATAATTATATATAATTACACTGCTCAAATAAAATATTAAAAATATAAAAGTATTGTTGATTGGCACAGAAATGTCTTGCATTGTTATAAAATATAAAAGACTAAATGAGGGACTTATAACTTTTGTATACAAAATTCAGTGTTTTAACCACCAATAAACATCTTTTGGGAAAAACAAAAAAGAATTTAACTTTCTAGAATGAAGCAGGAGTATCTAAGACTAACTAGGATCTAAAAATTGCCACTTCTCATCCTCACCCAGACTGGGACTGGACCCTCAGGACAGGCTGGGCACTGACATGAGCAGGAACAGAGCCGAAGTGTTCCTGTCTGTGACCCTGCAATGCAGCCACAGTTGCTGGAAACCCAGGCAGGCTCCAAGATGCTTCCCCCGAGCAACCAGGTGTCCTGGGGCTTCTCAGGCTTGGAGTCACCTAACATCAAGATGGGGTCAGAGTGGTCCTGGGCACTGTGTGTTTTCATGGTCTTGAGGCCAGTGGCAGAGCCAACTGGAAACTCCCACAATCAGTGCAGTTCTGACCACCCTCCCTCCTGGGTCTTTGCCAAGAAAGCCCCCTTCTCTCTGAGATCTTGATCAGTCCACCCCCATCCACAAGCCATGCACAGCTGCATGAGGAGGGGACATATCCACTTTTTGGAGGCCTTGGTGTGGGCTGTGTGTGTCACAGAGCCACATTTTTAGGGACAGACAGCTCACATACACCAAAATCCACTCTAATTCACATATTTCTCTATTTTATGAACAAGTTTAAGGCTTTCCTTAAGGTTTCTCAGATAGGTCTTGGACTTTTTTTGGGTGGAAACTGTGAATTGTATACAACACCAGGAGGAGTCTATATGATGCACCTCAGTAAGGGAGTGTGCACCTCAGTAGGGGAATGTGCACCTCTGTGGGGCAGTGTGTACCTCCTAGGGGAGTGTGCACATCTGTAGGGGAGTGTGCACCTCACTAGGAAAGTGTACACCTCACTAGGAAAGTGTGCACCTCTGTAGAGGATTGTGCACCTCTGTAGGGGAGTGTGCACCTCTGTAGGGCAGTGTGCACCTCTGTAGGGTAGTGTGCCCCTCTGTAGTGGAGTGTGCACCTCAGTAAGGCAGTGTGCACCTCAGTAGGGGAGTGTGCACCTCTCTAGATGAGTGTGCACCTCTGTAGGGAATGTGCACTTCTGTAGTGGAGGGTGTACCTAAGTAGGGTAGTGTGCAACTCTGCATGGCATTGTGCACCTCTGTAGAGGAGTGTGCAACTCTGTAGGGGAGTGTGCAGCTCTATAGAGGAGTGTGCACCTCAGTAGGGAGTGTGCACCTCTGTAGGGGAATGTGCAACTCTGTAGGGGAATGTGCAACTCTGTAGAGGAGTATGCACTTCTGTAGGCAATGTGTACTTCAGTAGGAGAGTGTGCACCTCTGTAGGGCAGTGTGCACCTCTTTAGGGGAGTGTGCACCTCTGAAGGAGGAGTGTGCACCTCTGTAGAGGAGTATGCACCTCTGAGGGGAGTGTGCACCTCTGTAGGGCTGTGCACATAACTGGAACACCCAAACCATAATGACGAAAGAGCAAGAACTGTAAAAGTGCTTGGAGCAGATCAAAGTGGAAGCTCAGCCTAGAAACACCTGCAGGAAAGAGCAAAGAGCACCCGGGGGAAGTCAGAGTGGTCAGAGCCTCCACTCAGGACACAGAGACTCAGGACAGACAGCTGCCCCAGCTCACCCAGATAGAAGGCAAGAAGAACCAAGTGACAGGTACCAGGAGGGAAGGAAAAGCAAAGCTAAAGTGGACATAAATGAAACAGAGAATAAAATCTACAGAATATCAATGAAAAGAGCTTTCAATTTTAAAGATAAATAAAATGGACAGATCTCTGGTGAGACTATTCAAGAAAAAAGGACAGAAAATGCAAATAAATAAAATCAGAGAAAAAGTGAGATATAAAGGGAGACATTGTAACCCATGCACAGAAATACAGGGTCATGAGGGCTCATTTTGACATTTTGCCAGTGATCTGGAAAGTCTGATGATGGACACAGAAGGCACCTGAAAATTTACCATTGAATTTTTGGAAACACTGATGAGCTCTCCTGTGAGCAAGGAGACCTGGTGATGATAAACCCAATCTGATTCCCTATCAAAATTGGGAGCCATCTCACCACAAGGACATAAAAGCTAACTTCAGCTTTTTATAAATTACAGCAATTTCTGAACTTGCTTGGAATGCCTACCTGGGCCTTGAACTCACACATGCCTGGCTTTCCCTTACCAGATACCAGCCCTCTCTGAAACTTTAGGGATGCCTCATAAATCTTGGCCTTCCCTGGTCAGATAATGAGCCTCTCTCAGGGTCTAATGACCTTCATTAATTCTAATGTCAGAGCCAGAAAAATGGAAAGTAGCCTTTGTGTTATGCTTGTATCAGTTTTGTTATCTGTAACCCCCTTTTTGTAACTATCTGAGCTATAAAGCTGAGCTGCAGGAAAGCTGCAGTGTTGTGTTGTTCCCCTTGGTTTTTGTTGGGAGAGGCAGCCTGGCTGGTTGAAATAATAAGCTTGCTTTAATTTGCTTTTAAATGGAGTCAGTGGTCTTTTCCTTGTGTCCTGGTCTAATATTTTGGATGCCACAGTGAAATGAACCTGTCACACCAGACCACAAGACCAGACTGCTAGAAATTCTAAAGCCGGCCTTCGCTCCAGGACTTCGGGATGGAGAGCCACTCTAGGGGGTACACACCTTGAGATATCCCTAGGCCTCAGAGTGAGCCTTCAGTCCCCAGAGTACTGCAGTGAACTGCCACCCTAAAACAATTATCATCTGGTGGAGGAGGCCTCCATATGTAAGTGGCACCTTTATAATATCTGGTATTCGGTTTAGAGAGATGTCTTGTGATTGGTGAGGTACACATATACTCCTGGCCGGGACAGTAATGAGATATCATTCTGTCCTCTATACTGTTCTGTAGGGAATTCCTCTGGTAGGGTAGTGAAGTGCCAATGAGCACACACATGCTCCTACCCCGGGAGCTTTAGCAAGATGTTGCATTGCCCCTCATTTTTTCGGTTTCATGTTTCTGTTTTCTTGTATTTTGTTCCGTGTTCTATATATTGTTCTGCCTTTTGATGTATGATTACTTGGTAAAAACTTAAGGAAATTGAATATAAAAATGGGTAATAAATTAAGTATGCCTGATATCTCTTTGAAATGTGTTTTAAGGAACTGTGATAGACTTTACCCTCCTTTGTTAAGCAGGATTAGGAATGCAATATTTTCTTCCCTTCCCCTAGTTCACTGTCTTAAGTACACCCACTGCAGAGGAAAATGCCTGCTGGGGAATCTAAGAACTGAATATCTCCCAAATTAACAAGTGAAACTCCTTTAAAACCCTTGTCCCTCCATATCAAGAGAGTCTCAACCTTTGGGTCAGAGTCCCTTGTGATTCTCCTTTGTTAGCAAAGCAATAAACCTCCCTTTTTCTTTTTCTCAAAACCCTTTCCTCCTTGTTAAATTGACATTAATTGGCTTCAAGGTCAGGAACAAAACTTTCAGTTACAAATTTTGACACCCCTAGGGGAATTCTAAAGGAGCCACCAGTGTTGGAATAACTTTCAATTTACAACTAGCAGCTAGCAGCTATGAGCAGCTCTGAGTGCTTAAAGAATCTGCACTCATTCAGGCCTGATAGGAAGGCCTGCAGGATGGGATGCTCTGCTCTAGGGAGCCGTCAATGAAACCACATCCTTAGCACTGTGGTTAGCATTGCCAAGCTGCCAGGCTGGAAACTGGTAGCAAGGAGCTTCAGGAATGGAACTCCTAACTTAGAAACCCCCTCCCCTAGGGACAGAGACCCTTCCTGATGATAGCAATATTTACAACATCCTCCTAGTGTAACCACACATTAGGCATAAGATGATTGGCTTATGGATACTATCTTGCTTGTGTATGATTGATGGGCATGCCCACTCAAACACTATAACAACTGTATGAATTCCAAAAATAAACTGAGCTACTGGATGATGACCTGAGGTGGGTCTCCAGCCAGTTCTCTCACCAGCTCCCAGAGTCTCTGTGTTGACTCTCTTACCCCCTTTCCTTGTCCCTGTCATATCTTTGGTACCCCAAGTTGAGGCACACACTACCATAAGTTTGGTGTCACCTTATGTCCCCTCCTTTCCCCTGGTTCACCTGGTGAATTCCCATAAGGGACTGGTCCTCCCAGAATTCGGAACCTTGGTTTTCTCTGTTAAAGCAAACTTTGTTCCGGAGACACTGTGTGGGCCTATAGCCTTGATCTAACAAGTGAGGGAAGTCCCCCACTAAGTACAACACATTGGACCCTAATCACATCTTTTGTTTGTCTTAGTCATGGCCCTCCATGTCAGCATCTTGGGCCCCTATATTAGACATCTTGTCAAGTCAAAGACATTGCTTTAAG